>NW_006922661.1:300026-319539 GCF_000298275.1 Orycteropus afer afer
CTTCAACAATTTTCTATGTGTTTTTATTTGTCTCTTCCTGTTCTGGAATGCCGATACAACAACAACAACATGAACCTTGTTGTTGTTGTTATGTGCCGTCGAGTCGGCCCCGACTCATAGAGACCCCTTCTTGGGTTTCCGAGGCGGTATCACTACAGAAGTAGGATTGCCTAACCTTCCTTCCGAAGAGCGGCTGGTGGGTTTGAACTGCCAGCCTTCTGGTTAGCAGTCAAGTGCTTTAGGCACTATGCCACTAGAACCTTAGGCTTTCTTCATTTTGTTTTGATCTTCTTTCTGATTGATTGATTTCTAAAGAAGTATGGAAGTATTTGCCTTCAGTCTCACTCATTCTTTCTTCCATTGATTGAATTCTACTCATTTGCCCATTCAACATATTATCTATTTCTGAAAATTTAGTATTAGTCTTCTGGATTTCTATGTGTAGATTTTGTATAATTTCTAATTTTTCATTTATTTTGTCATTTTGTTCTTGTATTGTCTTTTGAAATTGTTCTGGGGTTTTCTGTGTGTTTTCCTGAATTTTGTCAGAGTTTTCTTTGATCTGTCTCTCAATTCATTGAAGATACCTAAATATAATTCTTTGGAATTCCTTATCAGGGAGTTCCAATGCTGGGTCTCCCTCAGGGATGTGTTTTGGGTCTGTATCCTGGTCCTTTGTTTCTCCTGCTTTATCTTGCTTCTTTGTGTGCACTGTGATGCTCTGTTGTCTCCAAGGCACTGTGATGTTTTTATGTTTCTATTTAATTGGTGATTGTATGTTGGAGTGACTTGCCCACAATTTTAATTTTCTTTGTATGTTATCTACATAAGCAGGGTACTGTGCTATGCTCCTCTGTTCGCTAGTTGGCACCACTTATACATTCACCACCTGTCTCCCTTCCTGTCATCAGCCTCTCATATGTCCCTGCTGACCTTGGCAAACAGAGCCTATTCTTAGGTCCCTGGAATCCGAATGAGAATGCTATCACTTTAAAATCCAAAATGGCTGCCACTTGTAAAGATTCAAAATGGCTGCACCCTTGGTCACTTTAAATGTTCAAAATAGTTGCTGCTTGTAAACATTGAAAATGGCATTGCCCTCAGTCACTTTAAATATCCAAAATGGCCACTGCTTGTAAACATTCAAAATGGCTATGCCCTCCAGACAGCCACAGCTGGAAACTCCACAGCTCAGATTGTCTCTCTCCTTGCTGTTTCCCTTTCTCATTATATTCTACCAGCTCAGTCATCAGTTTTCAGGTCCCATTACCACTTGGAAATATTCAGGCTGTTGGTCCTGTCAGAGTAGCTGACAGTCCACTGCTGCAACTGTCTCCATGCTCACTGTTTTCATTCAGGTTTTTCCACTAGTTGGTACCTAATCCACTTCTGTATCCTTTCTTTCAAAGCTCAGCGTTCCAGGATTATTTTCTGTATCTCTGTCAATTGGTTTCTCTTTTCTTTGTTGAAGAAGGTCTGTGTAGCTTGTCTGTCTGTTCCTCCACCTTACCAGAAGTCTCTGAGTGGTGTCTTTTAAAAAGGGAGACACTTAGGGGGAGAGTTCATGTGAAGTGCCAAGAAGCACCCAGGATTCTAGAAGCTGAAGGAGACAAAACAGAGCTGATAGAACAGAGCCCTACTGATACCCTGAATTTGAACATCTAGCCTCCAGAACTGTGAGAAAATTATTTTCTGCTCTTTAAAGCCACTGACTTTATGGTAGTTGATGGGAGCCTGTCTTAGTTGGGTTCTCTAGAGGAGAAAAACCACTGAGACCCATATATATATATATGAATATAGATAGATTTAGTTCAAGAAGGTGGCTCATGCACTTGTGGTCAGGCAGCTGCGGGAAACCTCTGCTGGCTTAGGGGCTGGTGGGGGCTGGTGGTAAGGCGGCAGGCTGGAGACTTCTGTGGGCTTATGACCCAGGATCTGGAGGCGAGGCACAAGAAGAGGACAGGGTTGTCGCAGTGCGTTTGGCCAGAATATCCGTTTGTGTTTTAGAGGCAGACCATATCTCATGGAAACTCCCCTTTCAGCTGATTATCACATCACATAAAGTTCAGTGTGTGGTCACATTGCCGAGAATCATAGCTAAGCCTAGTTGATTCATGAAGTTAATCTTCACACAGCACCAGGAAACAGACCAAATTTTGTAGTGAGATTTGGGGTGCTACTCTAATAGATACCTAAAAAATGTGGAAGTGGGTTTGGAATTGGGTAATGAGTAAAGGCTGGAAGAATTTTGAGGTGCTTGATAGTAAAAGCCTAGATTGCCTCAAAGAGGCTGTCGGTAGAATGCGGGATATTAAGGGCAATTCTGATGAGGGCGGAGAAAGACACGAGGAAAGCTGTGGGGACAACTTATGTTGTCGTGAGTAAAATGTTGCTAGAAATGTGAATGTTAAGTGTGCTTCTGGTGAGGTCGCAAAAGGAAATGGTGAACACGTTGCACGCTGGAGAACGGTGATGCTTGGTATAAAGTGGCAAATAACTTATATTTGAGCGTTTTGTGGAAAATAGAGCTTTTAAGTGATGAACTTGTATATTTAGCTGAGGAACTTTCTAGGCATCATCTTCAAGATGCAGCCTCATTTCTCCTTGCTCCTTACAGTAAAATGCAGGCAGAAAGATAAATTAAGGAATAAGCAATCCAAAAAGGAATCAGAACTTGAAGATCTGGAAAATTCTGTTGTAAACATTTAGAAAGTGTGCCCTGGAGAGGACACCAAGAGTGTGACTCAATACTTGTTTGCTAATGAGATTAGGCCTGTGACCTATACATATGGTCAACCATCTCAGCAGAAATCGTCCCAGTTTAGACTAAAGGGGATAGCGACGAGAGCAAATGCAAGAAAGTGGTCTGATTCCTGGAATCCTACCGGCAGGAAATGAGAGGATGGAGCTACTGACTACAAAACTAAGTTGTCCTTCCGGAAAAAGGAAGGCCAATCCCAGGAGCAGTTTAAAGACCAGCAGGGCTGGTTTGTGTAAGGACTGGAGAGGGGCTCGCTGTCCATTGGACCAAGACAGTGGGGCTTCCTAAGGCTGAAGGGCCACCACCCAGATGTGCCTGGGGGACAGAAGATTATTTTCAAGGCTTGAAATCTAATGGAATTTGTCCTGCTAAATTTTGGACTTGCTTGGTACCCTTCACCCCATTTTTCCCTCCAGTTTCTCTGTTTTGCGTTGGGAATGTCTGCCTTATGCCTTCCCAACCATTGTACTTTGGAAGCAGATAATTTATATCCTAGGGTTTACAAATTCACAGATGGAGAGGAAGTTAGCCCGGGATGGACTGTACTCAAAGTCTCACCCATACCTGACTTAGATAATTCAGAAGGTGAGATTTGGGACTTAGAGTTGATGCTGAAATGGGTTAAGACCTGGGGATATGGGGCTGGAGTGAATGTATTTTGCACATGTGAAGTTGATGAATTTTTTTGGGGTAGAAGGCAAAGTGTTAGGTATTATATTGTACCCTCCAGAAAGACATGTTGAAATCCTAACCCTGCACCTATGATCGTGACCTTGTTTGTTATCAGTTAGGTCTAACACAGTTATTCCGGAGTACGGTGGGTCTTAGTCCTGACCCCTTCTGAGAGGTATATTATAGAAAGGGAGGCACACACAAGGAAAGACTACACGTGAGGAGCTGTCTACGAGCCAAGAAAGACAAATGCCTGTGGCTGCAGAAGCTAGAGGAGACGAGGAAGGTTTTCCCCCGGAGCTGACACAATGGAGCCCTGTCAGTTCCCTGAATTTGGACTTCTAAAGCCTCCAGAATTGTAAGAACTGTCATTTAAAGGCACAGACTTTGTGGCAGCCCTAGGAAACTAAAACACCTTAGAATTTCCTGGGTGATTAGAGGGCTCTGTGATTCATGGTGAGGCTCTTGGACCACATGTGATAGTTTATATAATGAGGTGACTCTCCGACACGAGAAAAACCAGTGACGCTTAGAGGATTGGGACTCTGAGCCATGTCCTATCAGCCCAGGCTGGGGAGTTGGGGGATGAGAGGACTGGAGATAGAGTTCAGCCATGTGGGCAGTGACACTGTCAATCCTGCTATGTGGTAAAGCCTCAGTAAAGCTGTGGACAACAGTGCTTGAGTGTACTTCTGGATTGGCACTTCTCTTTTAGAATTGTCACATTTTGATGTCCCTGAGGGTGGCAGAAGCTTTGCATTTGAGACCTTCCCAGACCTCACCCTATGAGCCTCTCCCTTTGGCTAGTTCTGATCTGCCTCCTTTTCCTGTACTAAAGCTGTGATCCTAAGTGCCTTGCTTTCCCGAGTTCTGATGAATTATTCAACCTGAGGATGGTCATGGGAACCCGTGTTTCCCTTCCTGCCACTTCTTCCCTCTTGGCCTCTGCCCCTCCATCCCATCATGCAGTGAGGGACTGTCTCCATCAGTGAATAATCACTCCTTATCCTCTCTTCCCTTTGCCTCTGGCAGGAGACGGGCTGGGCATGAAGATTAAGGAGGAGAAGCGGCTGCTCTCGGAGAGAGGCAAGGAAAACGTTTTCCAGCAGCACCGAGGCCTCCCACCATGCCAGGCCATGGGGACACCCTGTGCCTTGGGCAGACAAGAAGAGACTAGGGCTCCGAGGTGGGCCCCTGCCCCTGAGCAGAACGCAGGGCGGACAGGCCAGGCTCCTGCCCTGCCAAGAGCCTCGCCCTCTGCCTCCGAGGGCTGTTTTGAGTGCCTGGACTGCGGCAAGAGCTTCAGCTGGTGGTCGTCCCTGAAGATCCACCAGAGGACCCACACTGGGGAGAAGCCGTACCTCTGCAGCAAGTGCGGCAAGAGCTTCAGCCAGAAGCCGAACCTGGTGCGGCACCAGCGCCACCACACCGGAGAGCGGCCCTTCTGCTGCCCCGAGTGCGAGCGGCGCTTCAGCCAGAAGCAGCACCTGGTCAAGCACCAGAAGACGCACGCGCGCCCCGCCTCCCACGCATGTCCAGAGTGCTCCCGCTGCTTCCGCCACAAGGTGGGTCTCCGTACCCACCAGCGCACCCACGTCCGGGACCGCCAGCTGGCTGGGGCCGCGCTGCAGAAGCACCTTGGGGGCACGGTGGCCCACCAGGCCTGCCGCCCCCGGGCAGTGCAGCCAGGTACCCCCGAGTGGGCCTGGCTGGGGCCCTGTCCAGCGTGGTGGGGCGGACTGGCGCCACAGGCTGCAGTCAATGTGACCCCGGGGCCCGGCCAGCCCCGCCAGTTCATCTGCAGCGAGTGCGGCAAGAGCTTCTCCTGGTGGTCCTCGCTCAACATCCACCGGCGAATCCACACGGGCGAGCGGCCCTACTCCTGCCCCGAGTGCGGCCGGCGCTTTAGCCAGAAGCCGAACCTGACGCGGCACCGGCGCAACCACACGGGCGAGCGGCCGCACCGGTGCCTGGACTGCGGCCGCGGCTTCCGCCAGAAGCAGCACCTGCTCAAGCACCAGCGCACACACCTGGCTGTCCCGAAGGCCACCGTGTGCCCTCGCTGCGGGGAGAGCTGCCCCAGCCGCGGTGCGCTCCGTGCCCACCAGCGCGCCCACGCCTCCATTGTGGCTGCTGGGGAGCCGGGGCCAGGCTCTGAACAGCCATCAGATGCCTCTTGGGGCTTCTCCCCACAGCCGCCCAGGTCGCGGGGGCCTGGGACGTGGGGCGGGGGGCAAGGGGCCGTAGCTGCGCCCGGCGAGCCCCGCCAGTTCATCTGCAGCGAGTGCGGTAAGAGCTTCTCCTGGTGGTCGGCCCTTACCATCCACCGGCGAATCCACACGGGCGAGCGGCCTTACCCTTGCCCCGAGTGCGGCCGGCGCTTCAGCCAGAAGCCGAACCTGACGCGGCACCGGCGCAACCACACGGGCGAGCGGCCCTACCTGTGTGCTGCCTGTGGCCGCGGCTTCCGCCAGAAGCAGCACCTGCTCAAGCACCAGCGAGTTCACCTGGGAGCCCTGGCCCCCACCGCCCGCCCCAAGGAGGATGTACTTTGATGGACAGACAGCGGGATGTGTTGGAAATGACCAGGGGCTTTTAGCCCCAGGGGAGAGGCCCAGGAGGCTGAAGCCCCATCAGAGCCCCAACCAGAGACTTGGGGAGGAGGCCTGGAAGTCCAGGCCCCACCAGGCCGAGCCCCTGCCTGTGCATCCCATCAGGTGGGATCCCTGGCAAGAAGTGGCCTAGGTCTGGGCGGGTAGGACAGTGGTGGCACTCTACCTGCGGAGTGCGACTCAGTCAGATGCCATTCAGGTCTCAGGTTCTGAGATGCCAAGGACTGGAAGCTAGAGCAGTTGTGGGAGCAAGCATAGCCCCAGTGCCCCAGCATGGCCACTGGACAGATCTTTGGGGAAGACAGATGTTTGGGTGGCACTGCAGCTTGAGTGCCCTGTTGCCCCCTGCTGTGTGTACTGTGCCTGAACTCAGGGCAGAGGTTTGGTGGCTTGGGGATTGCAACCTGTGTCTGCCTGACTGCGACTTTCCCCAGCCCCTTCAGAGAGAAAATGAAGGCTTGACTGTTCACGTGGTCTCGTGGTCCTTTCTAAACCCCATTGAGCTCTGAGTCTCCATTCTCTGAGGGACCTGTTGGCCCCAGGACAGGAAAGGCACCTGTGTGTGAGTGCCACTCTGTCCCCAGTTCTTGTGTGTGTTGGGGGGAGGCAGTGTTCTCTCTTCTCCGAGTCAGTTTGCTGTCTTCTTCCTACCAGCCCCTCGATTTGCAGCCACCCAGAGGTCACCCCTCATACCCTTAAGGCCACCTACAGAAAACCCAGAGCTCTGGACCAGGTTATGGCTTAAGACCACATGGGAGGAGGGCATGGCAGAGGGCGCGGGTGGGTGTTGGGGCATTAGCTGGGGAGTGAGAGGACAGGGGGCCCAGTGTGGCTCTGCATCACTTGCTCACCCTGCTGGGAGCCAGGATTCTTCTCTGGATTTGGGGCTGCCTTCCCTGGAAGCTGTCCTGGCTTCTGGTCACCCACTCAGTTCTTGTTGAATCCTCTTCTCTTGGCAAAAGCTTCTAAAAGCACATGTGGAGTATTGGTGAGGGCAGCAACTGCTTCGGCCATCCCAGCATACCTAGGAGGCCCAGGACCAGGGCTGGTTAGAACACTCAGTCCTCCCATGCCCTGTCCTGTGACTCCCTGTCCTCCCATTCCCCGCCCAGTTCCCCATCAGGAGCTGAGCTGGGCAAGATGGATCACCGTTCACCCTCACGGGATCACTCAGCTCTCAGTGGGTCTCTCACCTGCTACGTGTTCCTCCCCAACTCCCTTCAGCACCTGCAGCCTGCCTGCTAGGGGGCCAAGTGCTGGAGTGGGGGGGGCGGTAGTGTATTCTTCAAGCATAGGGGAGGTTTGGAGCCCAGCAAGCTGCCTCCTGGAGGAGGGCTCCTGTGTGCTGTCACTCATTCATGGGCTGGAGGGCCAGGACCAGTGAGGACAGAGCCCTTTTGGAGTCAGGTGCCTGAGTGTGTGGTCAGGCAGACACGCTGGAAAGGCCTGTGGGTAGAAGCATCATCCACAGTGGCCTGTTTAATGACAAAGTCAGTGCCACATAGCTGGTGGTACTTGAGGTTAATGGGGTACCTTTTACTTGCCATGCAAATTCATCAGAATCCCATTTTCTGACCCCAAGGACTAGCTTCTCACAGAAGGATGTGTTAGCTTACAAGGGGCCTAGGTGGGTGAGACATACCCTTCCAGGACCTCATGGAAGAAGGCACTGTATGCGCACACACCCCAGGCAGCAAGCAGTGGTCTTTGCAGGGGTAGCATTCTGGAGGAGAGAGTGGGATGGCCCACAGCTTGGGCAGTTGTGACCAGGCCTCAGGGAGCTGTGAGCTTGCTGTCCACATAGGAGCCATATGCCAGGCTTTGTTAGAGACCAGCTGTCACGTGGGCATCAAAGGGTGGTGACAATACCAAGCTGGCCCTGCCTGTTCCTTTGTAGAATATCCACCTCTCTGAAAGTATTGTGTCTCCACAGAGGTATGCATTCAAAACTAGAGAAGCCAAGTGACACAGTGGGATTGGTGCCGAGCAGAGAATGGAGGCCACTCAGAGTCTGAGGTGGTCTCTCCTCCTGCCTCCACACCTGAGCTCTGGTCTTTCCCCTTGTTTTGGTACGGTCTATCTGGAGCCCACTGCTCTTGAGTCAATTGCAACTCAATGGCCCTGTGGGACAGAGTGGACTTGCCCTATAGGATTTCCAAGGCTGCAAATCTTTACAGAAGCAGACTGCCACCCACATCTCTCTCCCAGAGGGAGGCTGGTGAGTTTGAACCACGGACCTTTCAGGTAGCAGTCAAGCACTTAACCACTGTGCCTTCAGGGGTTAATGGTAAAAATCGACCCCTAGAAAATGCTGGTAAAAACATGGGCATACCACTGACTTCTCTTTCTGAAAGCTGCTCATTTCTGAGTGTCCCATTTCTCTTGTGGCTGGCAGAGGAGTGCAAGGCTGGTTGCCCTGGCAGATGGCAGTGTTTCCAACAGGAGCTGGTGCATTGGGGATGGCAGACCTCCCAGGGCTGGGGGAGGGTCATACCCATGAGGTGATGAGGTCCTAATGCCAAAGCCACAGTGACTCTAAACACAGCCCTGAGGTCAGAGCAAACATTTCTCCTGGTGATTCATCCTGCTGGCATCCCTATCTTAAACACCAGTCTCCTTTGGGTGTCTGGCTTATAAGTCTTACTGCACTGGGTGCAGTAATGTGGGAGCAGTGTTGGGTGATGGCGTTGTAGAAGCAGGGCCCTGGTGTGGGGAGGAAGAGACTGTCCTTCCTGCCCAGCAGACCCCTGGGGTTCTGTCCACAAGCTCTGAAAGCACCAGTGGGCACCCACAGAGCCCTGGGCCTCGAGGTGCTTGGAGCCACACCCACCACCTGCTGCAGATGCCTGCCCAGGGTCCACCTGCAGCACCTTTAACTTTGAAAAGCTCTTTACTCTCAGACCTGTTTCCTCAACTGTAAATCGTGGGGTGGGATGACATGAATTCTGAGGTATCTTTTAGATCATTTCTTGGGTTGGCTGCCACCATACCTGGGTGTGCTTTGCAGCACCTGGCATAGCCCTGGCTTGGGTCTGGGGAACCACTTGGTGCTCGACTTTTAGTCTCCCGTCTATAACATGGGGTCATCATATATGTGCAGCCTAACCCACACCCTGGTAAGGAAGAATCCACGAGATAATACATGGGAATGCACAGTTGTTGGGCAACTGAGAGCTGACGGCTGGAGTTCAGCCCTACCCTCTCTGCACGCCCTGCTTCTCCAGGCACAGTTGTTGGGTGCTTAGGCGACGCATTTGGCTTGAACTGTCCTATGCATGGCCAGTTCTGAGAGGGAGCCCCCCCGCATGGCTCAGCTAACCAAACAGCGCAAGGCACTGCTGTCCAGTTGGATCCGACTTACAGTGACCGCTCCTTGGGTTTCCGAGGCAGTATCACTAAGGAAGTAGATTGCCCAACCTTCTTTCCGAGGAGTGGCTGGTGGGTTTGAACCGCCAGCCTTCTGGTTAGCAGTCAAATGCCTTAGACACTATGCCACCAGCAAGGCTTTTCGTCTGTGCCCTTTGGCGCGCTCTCCCACACGTGATGCTCCCTATAGGCTGCTCTGGCCCATGCAAGGAAGGACTTTGTATCTCCAAATGCCTTTCCCTAGACTTTCCGGGCAGTTTTGGCCTGTCCAGAGTATTCTTGCCTTAGAAGACGGTGCTCCAGCTGTTGACTTGAGACCTTGGGAACCCTGAATGGGAATGGCTGGAGCCCGAGGATGGGAGGCTTGTTGGTTCCCGTCCAGTCCTCACCCGGCCCCCTGCCCCCGCCCTGAGCCTGTCCTTGTGGTTAGACTACCAGCCTCGAGGGGCTGCTGGGCCGCGGCGGCAGGGGGAAGCCTCGAGGGTGGGGGTGGAGGGTTCCCAGGCAGCAGCGTCGGGGACAGGGGCGGCCACGGGGGTCCCCCCCCACCGCAGGACGTTACCGTATTTATCCGGGCCAAGGCTCTGGACAGCGTCACTGCGGCGCTCTACCGTATTTACTGGGAGCTGCGGAGGTCCTTCCGGGGGGGCCGGGAGTGCCGCGACTTAATTGCGTATTTATCAGGGACCGTGTGGTTCCCGGGGGGCGTGGGGGAGCGGGAGGTGGACTACATTATTTCCCCAAGGCAGCCAGCGAGGCCTTGAGCGGGATGGGGTGGGTTGCGGCAGCCGCACGGGAGGCCTACGTATTTTCGTGGGGGTTGGGTTGCGACGCAGGGTTTACCATAGTTCTTCAGGGTCGCCCTGGCCCTAGGAGTTGACGAGGTTCTGTGGGCTCAGCGCTTTTGATTAATGCAGTGTTTTTTTTTTTTGACACGGAAAGCGTTGCGGGGTCTTGCCGTATTTATGGGGGCGGGGGAGAAAGGACGCAGAGTCGCTGCGGGAGAGTTACCGTATTTGCGCTGGGTAGCGCAGGCTCTTGAGGAAAGTGTCGCCGCTGGACACCGGAGAGACAGGGGCGCAGCCTGAGTTGTGAGTGTGAGACGGGAAGGAAGAACTTGGGGAGGGGCGGGGGCCGTGGCCATAGACCCTCGGCGCAGTGACAGGGCCAGGCCGAGACTGGCCCAGGGGACTGTGATGGTGTGTCTTCGCAGTATCAGTGCAGCTGCCTGGGAAAGACTTGTGGGCGGGGTCTATTGAAGTGGTGCCACGTCAGGGCAAGAATCTATTCCACTCTGACCTCTGGTTGAGGGCAAGGGGAAGTGAGGCACTGCCTGAGACCCCACTCTGCAGACAGGTGGGCCGAGGCTGTGGTGATCAGTGACATCTGAAAGCTTGGGGCAAGCCCGCATGCAGAGTCGCAGCAGGGAGGGGGAGGTGGCAGGGACCCCATCCCCTTGGGGCTGAGCTCCCTGCAGGAGCAGGAGCCCAGGTTTTGTTAGCCGCAGCACACTGCCCTGTCAGAGCAGGATCCTTTGGGTATGGCTGGCTCTGCAGGGCTGGGGGGTGTGTGTGTGTGTGTGTGTGTGTGTGTTGTGGAGGGTGTTCAGTGGCTGAGCAGCAACCCACTAAAAAGAGCTCAGGCAGCAACCTGGGATCTATTCCTGGGTATGGCTGCTGTGTGACCTTGGGCAAGTACATTGACCTTGCTGAGACTGAGTTTCTCCATCAGTAAAGCCGGGCTTTTGTGAGGACAATGGGAAACCAATTTAGAGAAGTTCACTGCCCTGGGTAAGAGAGACCCTAGGAGCAGTAGCCCCAATGTGGTACGTTTGAGGCTGGGATGTGAAGTATCAAGTAGTACTTGGTCGGGACAGTCCTGGCCATGGGGGTTCAAAGAGGGGTGAAGCTGAGCTCCCCACCTCTTCCCTAGAGCTCCTGCGTTAGCGCAGTGACTTGAAAACCTTTTAAGCTCATGCCTCGTTTCCATGAACAAGGAGCTGCTCGCTGCCTTTAATGTTCAGCCGAGGTAATTTTCCAGTTTAGAGTGCCTTTGTTTTCTTTCTTGTGTTAAGCTTTCCCAAAGCATCTCTCAACCAGATGGCCCTACCCTTCCCTCCAGATTCAAGATGGAGAGGTAACACACACCTGTGGGAGTATAACTTAAGCACTAGGCAGCCTCTGAATGGAGCAGCCTGCGTGAGGACAGGCCTGGTCTTTAACTGGCTCCTGGCTGTGGAGATGGAGGCAGGCCTGGTCACCACCACGTAGGGTGCTAAGCATCCCTTGGTTAGGCAGTTTAAGGAAGGGCTGGAGGGGTCAGGGAGAGCTTCTAGAAGTTTGTGGCACTTGAGAAGGGCCTGGAAGTAGAAGCAGCAGTAGGATGTTAGAGGAGAAAACAAGCCATGTCAGCAGGGGAAGGCTGGTCTGAACCAACCGAAGAGCGGAGAATGCTCGAGCTCCGGTTGCAGCGCCCCCTGGGTCCCTGCCTGACTCCTCTCTCCGCTTCTGCCTCGCCAGGGGCTGCTGAGTCGCTGGAAGGGCCCATGTCGGAGCCGGTGTCCTCTGGGGGCGCGTCCCCCGCCGGGGCCGTAGAGGAGGCCCTGGGGGACGAGCGCGGCTTGGTCATCCACCAGCCTGCGGAGGAGCCGCCCCACCGGTGCCCGCTTTGCGGCCGGACCTTCCCGCAGCAGCCCAGCCTGGTGCGGCACCAGAAGGCGCACGCGGGCCCAGGCCGCGCCGCCTTCGTGTGCCCCGAGTGCGGCAAGGCCTTTGGTGTCAAGCACAACCTGGAGGTGCACCAGCGCACGCACACGGGCGAGCGGCCCTTCGCCTGCCCTGACTGCGGCCGCCGCTTCAGCCTCAAGCAGAACCTGCTCGCGCATCGGCGCATCCACAGCGGCGAGAAGCCGCACGAGTGCGCGCAGTGCGGCCGCCGCTTCCGCGAGCCGCGCTTCCTGCTCAGCCACGCGCGCACTCACGCGCGCGCCCCGCCGCCGCACCCGCGCCGTCCTGGGGTCTTCGGGGAGCGGCGGCCCTTCTGCTGCGCGCGCTGCGGCAAGAGCTTCGCCCGCGAGGGCGCCCTCAAGACGCACCAGCGCAGCCACGGCCACGGCGCCGACGGCCCAGCGGCGCACAGGGGCCGCGCGCTCTGACTCGCGGCCGGGGATAGGGGCGCGTCCGACCGGGGGCTCCGGGCGGCCGCCCACTCCTCGCCCAGGGGCTGGGGCGCTGGAGTGCGCTGCCTCCGGCCGTTCCCTCGTCTGCTCGCCCAGAGCAGGTGAGCGCCGCCAGCGTGGGGAGGGGCGGCGGTGGCGAGACTAGCGGGCTGGGGGCCTCTGTGCAGAGCGGGTGGCGCTCTTCTTTTCCAGAACGCTCTTGAGGAGGGTCAAGGGCCTCAGCCCCAGCTTCAGACCCCACTGGCTCGCGGCTCCGTCACCGCGACCTGGTTACTCCGAGCAGCTGCTTAGCTTCGTGTTTCCGGTCACGCTTCTCAGCTCGGGATCCTGTGAGGGCATCGTTGCCATCCTGCACCCAAGGGAAGGCAGCCGTCACTGTCCATAAACTTCCCCTGGAGCCCTCCTGAGCGTAGGGCCGAAGATGTGCCCCACTCTGGAGAGGCGCAGAGAAGAACAGTGGGACTCAGGCTGGAGTGGGGGGCTTGGAAAAGATGCAGACTCCGGAGTGATAGGAGCTGTAACAGGGTGAGCGAAGTGTTCTTGGCACAGATCCGATTGTGGAGCTCTTACCTCACCAGGGTCACTCGTGAGGAAGAGGAGACACTCTGTCCAGGTCCTCTGACCCTAGGCTGGCGCTCTGAGGCACACACTTGGCCAAGACAGCACTTGGTACTTAGTGGTACAATGCGTGCAGGCCTGGGGCGTGGCTTCCAGAGCTCAGGCCCTTTCAGGCCTACTTCTGTGCCCTCTGGCTCTCACTGATGGGAAAGTGGAGCTGGTGGTGGCAGGAATGGGCCTGGCCCTCCATGCTTGGGGGGCCCTGAGGGGATGTGATGTGTCTGCAGGGGTTTGGGAGAGAGCCTGCAGAGGACCTGAGGCAGTGCTTTGAGAGGCACCCAAGGGCCGTCCCTTTCCTCCCATCCCCGGGGGGGTGGGGGTGGGCAGGCAGGCCTTGGCTCTTCCTCAGTGCTGCATGGCACCCAGGGGTCTGTCCCACACAGCCCAGACCTTTGTGTCAGAAGATACGAGATTCAACCAGGGCTTAGGAAATCTGGAGCAGGCCCCGGATTGAAGTCCTTGCAGTGCTTGGTACGGGCTCATAGCACTCGCTCAATGCAGCGTGAACCACTGACACCCTCCTCCCCGACCTAACCCTTCGTTTCTCTTTGTTTCTGTGAACAGATGTGGAGTGGGCAGGACCTCAGGGCCTGGTAGGTTCCAGGTGCTTCCAGTGACTGAGAATGGGCCCCCTGAGGGCCTGACCAGCACTTGGCATGAGGACATTTTCCACGAAGATGAAGATCCATTGCAGGAAGGCCAGGCAGATCCAGAGCCAGGAGGCAGTTCTGTGCCCTGTAGGGTCTCTACTCCTGGGTGAGGCGTACAGCCGTACAGCAAGACTCGGCAGAGCAGAGCCTCCTGGGTGGGAACTTGAGCTTGAAGTCTTCATTTTCCTCCAGAGCAAGGCTGCTTGAGGCCAAGAGATCCTTTGGAAATCTGATGAAGGCTGGAACTTATTCCCCAGAAAAACACATATACTAGTGTAGATTCAAAATTAACAGTTTTATGAATGAAGTCTGGTGGCAGGAACTTCCCTGGCTTGAGTCTGGCCAGTGTTCCTGTGCTGTCTCCCCTCTGTTCCGGAATAAAGAATCTGAGGAGGGGACCCTTCTCACCAGCCCCCTCTCCCAGAGCCAACAAGCGACATACCTGTTGTGGAGCCCCGAGTCCCTCCCGCAGACACTGCTGGGAGATCCTGGGCTGATTGGCTCCTCAGCGGCTTTGTGATTCTCCTTCTACCTGATGGTTCCCTGGCTTGGGGATGTCTGTAAGGAGTGGTGAGCTGGGTCTGACCCATGCTGCCGGGACAGGAAGACCACAGGGCCCTCTGTCCTGCTTGTCGAGTCCTGGGCAGGGAACAAGAGGCTGTCAGAGAAGTCTTCCTTTGTCCCCAGTGTGCACATGGCCAGCAGGAGGGTGAAGACACCTCCATCTGCACACCTGAGCAGGTTGATCTGGTGCTCACTCCCTCCCCTTCAGAAAAGGGGTCAGTGCCAGGGCTGGGTCATGTTTTTGATGACAAGCAGATTTCCTGAAGTCAGTTATATTTATCAAGACCCTTGGGGTGGGAGAGGCCTGTGGTAATCGTGGCACCATGTGGGCAGGGAAGAGCTGTGTGTCCAGGTAGTAGATACCTTCTGGGCTGGGCTTTTGTCAGGATTATCTGTGATTCCTGCCCTGGGGTTTTTGCTTGTCCTGTTTCTGGTAGGTTCCTACTGGCACCTCTATATGCCTGTTCTGGGGGAGAGCAGAGAGAGGGAAGGCCCTTGCCTTCAGAGCGTTTACTCTGGCTCTGAGCTTTATCAGTGAAGAGGAATGGGATGCACCTTTTCTGCTCATCACCCTGCCTGCCTCAGCCCACTGGGCAGCAGGTCCCCACCTTGAGCCTGCTCTGAACTCTGCAGTTCCCCTCTCTCCTGCACCCAGCCAGGCCTGAGCCAGCTTCGCCCCCATCCCTCGGCATGGTTCTTGCTCATGTAGCACGCCCTTTCACACACATGCATGTGGGTTGTCTTAGCTCCAGCCTCCTGTGTGTGTGTGTGTGTGTGTGTGTGTCTCGAACCCCCAACAAGACTGTGAGCTCCCTGAAGGTGAGGGGTTGGATAGTGTCTTAAACCCCACGGACTCTAGCCCAGGGCTGGTTTTATAACATTTGGGAAGTATTTGTCAGCTAGCTGATGAATCAAACATTGGCACTTGTAGGGTGGCTGAAAACAGGGATCAGAAAGTGGAGAGGCTCATGGGTGCACTTTGCTGGGTGAGCTGTGCCTGCCTGAGGGCCAGGGTAGACATGGAGCCTCAGTTCCCCCTGCTTGGGGAGAAGGAGTAGGTGGCCCCATGGCCAAGCAGGGAGATGGGAACAATCGTTTTGGCTGGATATTTATGTGGGTCACTGACAGAAGCCTCAGAGCTGACCAAGGTGAATAAATGCCCTTTCGACATCCACCAGTGTGGGGTGTGGTCATTTGGAGGTGGCTGGGAGCAGGGCAGTGGCCGCTGTCTCTGCCTGCATCTTTTCCTGAGGAGTTCTATTCAAGATAACATAGTGGCAAAGACGTCCTCTACTTGGATAATCAACGCTGTTTGGATCGGACATAATGGATTCGGTGCTCCTCAAGTCAGGCTGTAGCCCAGCTGCCCGCGTAGCCCCAGTGAGCCCAGGCCTGTTGGGAATCTTCTGTGTGGACTCGTCAGCACCTGAGAGGGAGATGCTGTGGGAGACAGGAGCTGGGCCAGGTGCCTCCCTGGACGTGAGCTGTGCAGGCAGAATGGAGGGCAGAAGTTACCACGACTCCTCATGCTCCTAGGGAAGATGGGGACAGTCAGGCTGCTGCTGAGGGGCAAGTCCTTTCCCGTCTCTGGGCAGCCATTTCCCCACTTGTGAGGAACTGGTGGATGATGGCCCAGCTCCTTCCAGCACCTCCCTTGGTCCCTGACTGGTTTGGTTGCTTTGGTCAGTGTGGCCTTTGAGCCAGAAGCCTCAGTGTCCCCTAGGGGCTGGTCATAAACGCAGAATTGGACCAGGCACGACCCCCAATGACTTGTGTTTGTGTTAGAACTCCTGGTCCCCATGGCAAACTATCCTCTCTGAGGGAGGCCTTCAGCTCGGGTCTTCCCCAACCTCTGTGCTTAAGGGTGCTTCTCTTGGGCAGCCCTGCGGGTGGTGTGCACAAGGCACTGGCTCCACAGGGTCCAGGAGGCCCCCCCATCATACCAGGAATGCGTCACTATGCAACCCAACGGGATAGGAGGGCCAAGGGCCAAGACAAGGACGGTCTCAGGCGAGGAGCAGGGGCTCCCTCGGAGCAGCTCTGCCGCACTGCTTCCGCCTTCTTCCTGCCCACTTATCACAGCATCTTAGGGTCCCCAGCATCCTCCCTAGCCCCACAGCTCTCCTAACAGTCTCAGACTCAGGGTATCAGGATCATGTGGAAGACTCGTTAAAGCCCAGGTAGCCCATCCCAGAGATGGAGGGTGGGCTCTGACATTTGCATTCTAATGAACTCTTAGGGGATTCTGAAGGCTGGCTAGAGTCATAGTTTGAGAGCACTGACCACTTGGCTTTATAATGTGGGCCAGCCAGATTCCTGCCCAGATGTCTTCCCCAGCCCTGTGGCTGGCAGGGCAGCCAGGCCTTCCCTGCCTCAGGGACTCACTCTGCTATGGAAGCAGACACACCTGTCACCAGCTGACACTGCACCCATGAGTGGCATTTCCCCAGTCCCAGAGAGCACCTCTGCCCCTAGGCTCTACTTCTAGGGGGCTTGGCTCGAGGCAATGTCTGATGGGCACTGAGCCCCCTTGAGGGTGTCATTGTTGTTCCTGTCTGGACGTCTGGTGGTGCCTGTTAACTGAGAAGCTTTGGTGAACACCTGCAATGCCAGTAACTGGATGTGGGCACATTCTCTGGGAAAGTCCAGACCAAAGGCAGCGTGCAACCGTCTAGGGTGTAGTTCAGAGTCAAGGGCTAGGCTGTTGTCTATGGGGCCTCAGCCAAGGGCCTGCCATCTGAGCCACAGCTTCTCTACCACATTGGACTTGGCTGACCTCAAAAGTTTGTCTCAGGTCTAGAATTCTCATTCTTACATGGTAAGCATCAGAGACCCCTGCAGTCCGGGATGACGACTGTTGCACAACCAGCCCTCCTTGATGCACGGAAGTCAGTCTCCTAAAAAGGAGATGCCACTCAGGAAGTCATAGGCCCTTGGTGGCAGCAGGGGCATCACTGCAGATCACACTTCTCTGTCCTCAGACTCTGTGCAGTGAGCTGGCACTGGGCTGTCTGCTTTAACCAAGAGAACAACCACCTTTGGTTTCTAGCAGCAGAGACAATGTCACCTTGAAGTCGACCATCTCTATTTTGTCAGCCACCAGCTCTTCTTTAAGTGACACCAGTGCTGTCCTTGAACTTCCAGGGACTCTTGCAGACTCATGCTGACCAGTGTGTCAACTGTTGGGGACAGGGCCCTCTGTGATGTGAAGAGGGCTGAGTCCTCTTGTTGGGGAGGAGCTGAGCTGACCTCCTCCTAACATGGGGAGACTTGCTGGGGTCACAGAGTCCCCCCAGCATGTGGGGGATTCAGGGCATGTGGGCCCCAGAGAATCTCTGTTGTTAGGAGCAGAGGAGGTTGGTCCGTGCAGGCAGGAGAGGTCCTGGGGAAGAGATAGCATGCAGGGTCCTGAGGAAGCAAAGGTCACTAGGTGGTAGACAAGTGGAGGGACAAGGAGCTATGGTGTCATGATGCCCAGAAACCATGAGACCCTGGGGAAGTGTAGACTGGAATTCAGGGGCTGAGGAATGCTCAGTCTTCAACTGAGCATGAAAGGAAGTGAGCTCAGGCTGGCAGAGTGGAGGGCTGCCCTGACCACCTCCCATCTTTCACTCCTCTGGTTGCTGCCACACTCCCAGCTCCCACAACCCATGCTCTGTGAGCCCCCTACTGTTTCCTACCCACACTCCAGAGACAGGCTCTGTTAAAACTGGTCAGTAGAGTGCATTGCCTGGCAATGATCTGTGCTGTGGTGTTCTGATAGCTTCTTGGCTGACCCAAGCCCCTGTGATACTGGATGGGCAGAGCCCAAGGTCACCTCTGGGCTTAGTGCGCAGTAGTGTGGCCATCTACATTGAGAAGGGGCATGTGCTGACAGCAGATTCCTTGCATTTCTCCCTCTGCAGAGCCCCTAACTTCTCCACTGATGACACGTTGCGCTTGTGTGCTCTTCTTACGTGGACAAGCCCTCAAGGGCGTGGGTGTCACCTGTAGTCCTGTATTCCAGTGTCTGATCCCAGAGGCTTCCAGGGGACAAGGCTGAGCTCCTGTTCTATGTAAATGGCTGGAATTTAGAGCTTCTCTCAGTTGCATTGCCTTCCTTGGTTCAGTGTATGGTGATGCTTCTCCCTGATGCCTTGAGGTGTATAGAAAGAGGTTAGGGTTAGGGTTAGGGGTTAGGGTCAGGGCCAGGGCCAGGGTCAGAGTCAGGGTTTCAGGGTTAGGATCAAGGTTAGGGTTTTAGGATTAGGGTCAGGGTCAAGGCAAGGGTTTAAGGTCAGGGTCAGGGTCAGGAAGTTAGTGTATTAGGGTGTTAGAGTGTTAGGTTGAGGATTAAGGTTTAGTATTTAGGGTTGGGGCTGAGACCAGAGCCAGTGCTGGGTCCTAGGCCAGAGTCAGAGTCAGGTTCACGGTCAGGGACTAGGGTTAGGGTCAAGGTCAGAGTTTAGGATTAAGGTCAGGGTTTCAGGCCAGGGTCAGCGTTGGGGTCAGGGTTAGGAATGGGGTCAAGTTCAGGGTAGGGGTTAGGATCAGGGTAAAGTTTTAGGGTCAGGGTCAGGGTTAGGGCTAGGTTTAGGGTAAGGTAACTTTCAGTGACATTGATGATCTTCTTGAGGTTGGGAAGCCTACCCTTCTTTTATAAGGTGTTCCTCTCCCATTAATATACACTTACCACCCCTATGGTTCCCATCTAAACTCTCCAGTTGCTGTTGTCAATTTGATCCCATATAGATACATCTTAAAAGAGCAAACTGCTCACAGTAGACACTCATTACTAGTTAAACTGGACTATTATTTGGTTTTGAGAAGACTTCGCTGGAAAAATAATGTGACTTTGACTATATCTATTTTTTTTTTAATTTTTATTGTGATTTGGGTGAAAGTTTACAGAGCAAATTTATTTTCCGTACAGCAGTTCATACATACTTTGTTTCATGACACTGACTGCAATTTCCTACAATGTAATAGCTCTCTTCCCACTTCCTCCCTGTAGTTTCCTCTTCCCTGTGTCCTTCCCTCCCTGCACTCCCACCCCCCACAGCTCTCTCCTTATGCAAACACTGCCCTTCTGTTCTCCCATGATTGATTGCTC
>NW_006922661.1:324779-327943 GCF_000298275.1 Orycteropus afer afer
ATTATCTTCTGTGTCTGTGTTAATTGGTTTCCCTTTTCTTTGTTGAAGAGGGTCTGTGCAATCCTTCTGCCTAGTCCGCCATCTTGCCAGAACTCCTGACTATATCTATTTTTAAAGCTTCCAATTTTTGTTCAACTACTTTAATATTGTAGGAAAAAATAACCATTAAAAATTTTAATAATTTCATGTATATAAAAACACCCTTGAGGGAGGAGAAAGACCAGGAAGCCTACCAGAGGCAGCAGTGGTGTGGTTCAGAGCAGCGTGAGGGAGGAGACAGACCAGGAAGTGGGGCAAGCAGCAGTTTGGAGCAGCTGAGGGAGCCCAGGAAGTGAGCAGAGTGGTTTGGAACAACTAAGAGAGACAAACTTGTCTGTCAGTTTGTCCTACTGTGATGGCTTATGTGTTGCTGTGAGGCTGAAGGCTATACCACCAGTGTTTCATCTGCCAGCAGGGTCTCTCATGGTGAACAGGTTTCAGCAGAGCTTCCAGACTAAGACAGACTCAGAAGAAGGAAGAGGCCATCCACTTCTCAAAGAATTGCCAGTGAAAACCTTATGAATAGCAGTGAAACGCTGTCTGATATATTACTGGAAAAGTTTATGAACAGCCCTGAAACATTGTCCAATATAGTGCCAGATCATCTTCTGGATGCCCTCCAACCTGAGATATGACTCAAGATACGACTGAGGAAGAGCTGCCTCCTCAGAGTAGAGGTGACCTTAATGATGTCAATGGAGTAGAGTTTTTGGAACCTCCATTTGCTGATGTGGCATGGCTCAAAATTAGAAAACACAGCTGCAAACATCTATTAATAATGAGAATCGGGAATGTACAAAGTATGAATCTAGAAAAATTGGAAGTTGAAAAAATGAAATGGAATGCATAAAGATTGATATCCTAGGCATCACTGAGCTGAAATGGACAGGTTTTGGCCATTCTGAATTGGACAACCATATGATCTACCATGCTGGGAATGACAAATTAAAGAGGAACGGCATCTGTGTCACAAAGAATGTTTCAAGATCTATCCAGAGGTACAATGCTGTCAGTGATAGGATAATATCCATACACCTATAAGGAAGACCTGTGAATACTACTATTATTCAAATTTACACACCAACCACCAAAGCCAAAGATGAGGAAATTGAAGATTTTTACCAACTTTTGGAATCTGAAATTGACCAAACATGGAATCAAGATGTATGGATTATCACTGGTGATGGGAATGCAAAAGTTTGTAACAAAAAGAATCACCAGTAGTTGGAAAATATGGCCTTCATGATAGAAATAACATTGGAGATTGCATGATAGAATTTTGCAAGACCAGCAACTTATTTATTGCAAATACCTTTTTTTGACAACACAAATGGTGGCTATTCATGTGGACTTTGCCAGATGGAGTGCACAGGAATCAGATTGACTACATCTGTAGCAAGAGGCGATAGAGAAGCTCAGTATGTTTAGCCAAAACAAGACTAGGGACAGATTGTGCAACAGACCATCACCTGCTTATGTACGAGTTCAAGTTGAAGCTGAAGGCAATTAAGACAAGTCCACGAGAAACAAAAACTGACCTTGATAATATCCTTCCTGAATTTAGAGACTATTTAAAGAATATATTTGATGCATTGAACACGAATGACCAACAACCACAGGAATTGTGGAATGACATCGAGAACATCATCCATGAAGAAAGCAAAAGATCATTAAAAAGACAGCAAAGGTTCCAGTAAGATGGAGGAATAGGCAGACAAGTGACACAGACCCTCTTCAACAAAGAAAAGATAAACCAATTGACAGAGATAGAGAAGATAATCCTGGAGCCCTGAGTTTTGAAAAGAACTATGCAGAAGTGGATTAGGCACCAACTAGTGGAAAAACCTGAACGAAAACAGTTAGTACTGAGATGGTTGGAGCTGTGGACTGTCAGCTACTCTGATGGAACCAACAGCCTGAATATTTCCAAGTGGTGTTGGGACCTGAGAATTGACCTAAAGATCAGCCCTGGTCACCGAGGGCTGCAGGGACAACTGCGCTGGTGGCCTATGACTAGGAAGGGAAACAGCAAGGAGGGAGACAACATGAGCTGTTGACTTTCTGCTGTCCAGAGGGTGCAGCCATTTTGGATATTTAAAGTGATCAAGGGCACAGTCATTTTGAATGTTTACAAGCGGCGGCCATTTTGGGTATTTAAAGTGACTGAAGGCGCAGCCATTTTGAGTCTTTACAAGTGGCAACCATTTTGGATTTTAAGGTGATAGCATTCTCATTTGGCTTCCAGGGACCCAAGAATAGATTGTGTTTACCAAGGTCGGCAGGGACATAACAGAGGCTGACAACAGGAAAGTTGAGTGAGTGTATAAGTGCTGTCAACTAGTGAATAGAGGAACACAGTACCCTGCTTGTGTAGATAACATACAAACAAAACAAAGAAAATGAAAATCATGGGCAAGTCACTCCAACATACAATCACCAATTAAATATAAACACAAAAACGTCACAATGCCTCAGAGACAACAGAGAACCACAGTCCACACAAAGAAGCAAGATAAAGCAGGAGAAACAGGGGACCAGGATACAGACTCAAATAACATCCCTGAGGAAGTCCCAGCATTGGAATTCCCTGATAAGGAATTCCAAAGAATTATATTTAGGGATCCTCAATGAATTGAGAGACAGATCAAGGAAAACACAGAGAAGACCCTAGAACAATTTCAAAAGACAATACAAGGAAAAAAATGACAAAATAAATGAAAAATTAGAAACAATACAAAATATACATATAGAAATCCAGAAGATTAATACTAAATTTTCAGAAATAGATAATAAATTGAATGGGCAAATGAGCAGAATTGAATCAATGGAAGACAGAATTGGGGAGGCTGAAGGCAAATATTTGAACACTTCTTTGGAAAGGGATAAATCAGAAAAAAAGATCAAAACAAAATGAAGAAAGCCTAAGGTTCATGTGGGATACCATCAAAAATAATAACCTATGTGTCATCAGAATTCCAGAACAGGAAGAGACAAATAAAACCACAGAGAAAATTGTCAAAGATTTGTTGGAAGAGAATTTTCCTGGTATGATGAAATATGAGAATATATCCATTCAGGAAGTCCAATGAATCCCAAACAGGATAGATCCCAAAAGAAAATCACCC
>NW_006922661.1:328258-328998 GCF_000298275.1 Orycteropus afer afer
AAGCAGAAATTAAGGGAATTTGTTAAAACCAGACCAACCTTACAAGAGATGCTAAAGGAAGTCCTTTGGACAGAGAAGCAATAACAGCCAACAACAACAACTGACCGTTAACACACATGATGATATAACCTAGAAACCAACCTAGCTGTGGAAGGATCCAAAGTAAATAAGCCTACAAGATTGTAAACAGGGAATCAGAGACATCAATTGACAAATGAGGACAACGACAAACCAAAAAGAGGGAAAAAAACCCTGTGTCATTACAGAACTATAAATCACAAGGTAACCTCAAAGAAAAATCATAAACTTTCACATCAAAAAAAAGAGGACCAGCATAAATATCCAGCAAATACTAAAACATTAGCAATGAAGGAAATGATAACAAGCTCAGCATAGAAAATTATATGGGACAAAGAAATTGACACCATGAGAAAGCACATTACAAAAATGACAGCAACAAATTCATACTTGCCGATAAATACATATCTGGCAAGGGACTTATCTCTAAGGTTTATAGTGGAAGAGTGGATGACTATGGTACATACACATAATGGAATGCTATACAGCACTAGAGAATAATGTGGAGTCTTCAAAACATCACATAATATGGATGAACCAGGAAGACATTATGCTGAGTGACATAGGTCAATCACAGAAGGACAAATATAGTATTAGTTCATTGTTGTGGAGGGTCAAGGAAAGGTTTATATATGGACGGAAACTTTCTTTGTTGGTTGCCA
>NW_006922661.1:329808-331078 GCF_000298275.1 Orycteropus afer afer
CAGAGTGACTGTACCAAAAAGAATTGGTTGATATTTATCCATTTCAGGAGGTGGCATATGATCAAGAACCAATGGTATTGAAGGAAGAAGTCAAAGCTGCACTGAAGGAATTGGTGAAGAACAAGGCTCCAGGAATTGACAGAATACCCATTGAGATGTTTCAACAAATGGATGCTGTGCTGGAGGCACTCACTCAGCTATGCCAAGAGATTTGGAAGAAAGCTACCTGGCCAACAGACTGGAAGAGACCCATATTTGTATCCATTCCAAAGAAAGGTGATCCCATGGATTGTGGACACTATCAAACAATATCATTAACATCTTAGGCAAGTGAAATCTTATTGAAGATAATTCAAAAACAGTTGCAGCAGTATATTGACAGACAACTTCCAGAAATGCAAGATGGATTCAGAAGAGGATGTGGAATGAGGGATATCATTGCTGGTGTCAGATGGATCCTGGCTGAAAGCAAAGAATACCAGAAAGATGTTTACTTGTGTTTCATTGGCTATGCAAAGGCTTTCAAAAACTATGCAAAAACTGTGTGGATCATAACAAATTATAGATAACATTGTGAAGAATGGGAATTCCAGAACACTTAATTGTGCTCATGAGGAACCTGTACATAGACCAAGAGGCTGTCATTTGACCAGACAAGGGGAATACTGCATGGTTTAAAATCAGGATTGGTGTGTGTTACAGTTGTATCCTTTCACCATCCTTATTCAATCTGTGTGCTGAGCAAATAATCCCAGAAGCTGGACTACATGAAGAATAACGCCACATCAGGATTGAAGGAAGACTCATTAATAACCGGCAATATGCAGAGGACACAGTCTTCTTGTTGAAAGGGAAGAAGAATTGCAGCACTTACTGATGAAGATCAAGGACTACAGTCTTCAGTATGGATTACACCTCAAAATGTGCCTTTGAAAACTAAAGTGTGCTGAACTCAAGCCATGATATTTTAAATCCCTTCATATGTATGTGAAAGCTGGACAACGAACAAGGAAGACTGAAGAAGAATTTAGGGTTAGGGTTAGGGTTAGGTTTAGGTTTAGGTTTAGGTTTAGGGGTTAGGGGTTAGGGGTTAGGGATTAGGGGTTGGGGTTAGAGTTAGGGTTAGGGTTAGGGTTACCTTGCTCAATGCAGATCAGTAAGCACAAGCCTGCCCCTGCTTACCTTGCAGTAAGAACAAGCCAGACCGTGCTTACATTGCAGTAAGCACAAGCCAGACCGTGCTTACTTGCTCAATACAGATCAGTAAGCA
>NW_006922662.1:0-10440 GCF_000298275.1 Orycteropus afer afer
AGATGTAATCTATACTGCAGATGGCAGCCTTTAATCTTCATCAGTAAGTGCCTCAAGTCATCCTCACTTTCAGCAAGCAAAGTTGTGTTGTCTGCATATCACAGGTTGTTAATGAGTCTTCCTCCAATCCTGATGCCATGTTCTTCTTCATCTAGTCCAGCTCCTCAGATTATTTGCTCAGCATACAGATTGAATAAGTATGCTGAAAGGATACAACCCCAATTTATTCCCTTCCTGATTTTAAACCATGCAGTATCCCCTTGCTCTGTTCTAACAACAGCCTCCTGGTCCATGTACAGGTTCCTCACGAGCACAAATAAGTGTTCTGGAATTCCCATTCTTCTCAATGTTATCCATAAATTTGTTGGGATCCACAGAATCAAATGCTTTTGCATAGTCAATAAAACACAAGCAAACATCTTTCTGGTATTCTTTGCTTTGAGCCAAGATCCATCTGACATCTGCAATGATATCCCTCATTCCACCTCTTCTAAAGCCAGCTTGCATTTTTGGAAGTTCTCTGTGTATATACTGCTGCAACCGTCTCTGAACTATCTTCAGCAAAATTTTACTTGCATGTGATATTAATGATATTGTTCGATAATTCCCACAATCTGCAGAATCACCTTTCTTTGGAATGGGTACAAATATGGATCTCTTTCAGTCACTTGTCCAGGTAGCTGTCTTCCAAATTTCTTAACATAGATAAGTGAATTCCTCCAGCACATCTGTTTGTTGAAACATCTCAATGGGTATTCCATCAATTCCTGGAGCTTTGTTCTTCACCAATTCCTTCAGTGCAGCTTCAACTTCTTCCTTCAATATCATTGGTTCTTATGCCACCTCCTGAAATGGATGAACATTGACCAGTTCTTTTTGGTACAGTGATTCTGTGTATTCCTTCCATCTTCTTTTGATGCTTCTTGCAACATTCAATATTTTGCCCATAGAATCTCTCAATATTGCAACTCTTGGCTTGAATTTTTTTCAGTTCTTTCAGCTTGAGAAATGCTGAGTTCCCTTTTGGTTTTCTAGCTCCATGTCTTTTCACATTTCATTATAATAACTGAATTTGTATTCTCAAGCTGCTCTTTGAATTCTTCTGTTCAGTGCTTTCATCTTATCATTTTTTTTTTTTTTCATTTGCTTTAGCTACTGTCTGTTTAATGGCAAGTTTCAGAGTCTCTTCTGATATCCATTGTGGTCTTTTCTTCCTTCCCTGTCTTTTTAATGAGTTTTTGCTGTCTTCATGGTTGGTGTTCTTGATGTCATCCCACAATTCCTCTGGTTTTCAATCATTGGTGTTCAATGTGTCAAATCTATTCTTTAGATGGTCTCTGAATTCAGAAGGTATATAATCTTGGTCATATTTTGGCTCTCATGGACTTGTATTAATTGTCTTTAGCTTCAAGTTGAACTTTCATATGAGCAGTTGATGGTCTGTTCCACAGTCAGCTCCTGGCCTTGTTTTGACTGAAGATATTGAGCTTCTTCATCACCTCTTTCCAGAGATGTAGTCAATATGATAACTGTGTACTCCATCTGGAGAGGTCCCCATGTATAGCTGTTGTTTATGTTTTTGAAAAAAGGTATTTACAATGAATAAGTCATTGCTCTTGCAAAATTTTATCATGCAATCTCCAGCATTATTTCTATCACCAAGGCCATGTTCTCCAACTACCAGTGATTCTTCTTTGTTTCCAACTTTTGCATTCCAATCACCGGTGATAATCAACATATCTTGATTGCAAGTTTGGTCAATGTCAGACCGCAGAAGTTAGTAAAAATCTTCATTTTCCTCATCTTTGGCTTTGGTTGTTGGTGCATAAATTTGAATAATAGTCTGGTCTTCCTTGTAGGTATATGGATATTATCATATCACTGACAGCATTGTACTTCAGAATAGATCTTGAAACATTCTTTGCGATGACATTCCTCTTCAATTTGTCATTCCTGGCATAGTAGATCATATAGTTGTCTGATTCAAAATGGCCAAAAACAGTCCATTTCACCTCACTAATGCCCAGGATGGGAGCTCTGGTGGCATAGTGCCTAAGGCATTTGACTACTAACCAGAAGGCTGGCAGTTCAAACCCACCAGCTTGTTTGGGCAATCTTCTTCTGTAGTGATACCACCTCGGAAACCCAATGAGGGGTCACTATGGGTCAGATCCGACTCGACAGCAGTGAGTTAGTGAGAATGCCTAGGATATCAATCTTTATGCATTCCATTTCATTTTTGACAACTTCTGATTTTCCTAGATTCATATTTTGTACATTCTATGTCCCGCTTATTAATGGATGTTTGCAGCTGTTTCTTCTCATCCTGAGTCGTGCCACATCAGCAAATGGAGGGCCCAGAAGCTTTACTCCATCCACATCATTAAGGTCAGCTCTACTCTGAGGAGTCAGCTCTTCCCAGCCATATTTTGAGTGCCTTCCGATATGAGGGACTCATTTTCCAGCACTGTGTCAGACAATGTTTCAGGGCTATTCATAAAATTTTCCAACAAGATATCAGACAGTGTTTCACTGCTATTCATATGGTTTTCACTGGCCAGTTCTCTGAGAAGTGGATGGCCTCTTCCTTCTTCCCAGTCTGTCTTAGTCTGGAAGCTCTGCTGAAATCTGTACACCCTGGGTGACCCCGCTGGTATTTGAAATACCAGTGGCATAGCCTCCAGCCTCACAGCAACATGTAAGCCACCACAGTACAACAAACTGACAGACCGGTAATGGACTGGTAGAGCTGCCCTACAGGATTGCAAACCTGTAAATCTTTATGGGAGCAGACTGTGTCATCATTCTCCTGTGGAGTGACTGGTGAGTTTGAACTGCTGATCTTTTGCTTAGCATATGAATGCCTTAACCACTGTTCACCAGAGCTCCCTCTGAAGAGAATAGCAAGTTTTTGTCTAAATGTTTATGCTGTGGGCTACCATTAATATTGTAACCTCAGTACCTCACACTCATCTAATCCTCAGCCATATGGGAAATAGCCCTCAACATAGAGCCAGTCGACAGATTTCCTGCACTTGAATTAACAGGTGTTGTGGATTTGCCTAATCCTAAAATATGAGTTCAAAGTGTCTTAGCTTCTAATTTATACCCTGTTGATGCAAATGTAACATTTCTAGCCTACCTATATATCTCAAACATCACTCATTTCTCCAATGAAAAATTATTTCTAATGTGCATTAAGCTAATTAACATATCTGCTAGTGTTGACTGAAGATAAAGGTAGACAACACTTGTAGTAGTTGCCCTCAAGCCCCAACATGTATAGATTTTCAATGAGAGTTTCTATGGATTCCCTGAACACTCCTGGAATAGGCATTCCTGCTTTGGGTATTTCAAATATTAACTGCCTGGTTATCCAAACACTAAACTTAACTAATAATATATATCTTGCTGACAGGTAGGTTAAGATGCAGTTCTCTCATCCCCAAAGGAGATCTACTGAATCTGAAACTCTGGGAATGAGAGAAGAAAACCAGCAATTTAATAAGTTCTAGGTAATTCTGGAGATTCTTATACACCCTAGAGTTTGAGGACTTGCTGCAAATAGTAAAGGGAGGCCTGCCCTAGCTACCACATATCCTTACTCTGGAAACCCATGAACAAGCCAAGAGAAAAAGCTTTGTTCTCCTCCCCTTCAGAGGCTGAGTCTGCACAAGAAGCTATGGGGAAATTGGGAGCCACTCAAAGGCATGAGAGAACCACATATAGCCTAACCCTTTTCTTATCCACAGTTCTCCAAGCCTCTCCAGGCCCACAGTCACAAAGGAAATGGGCCCTTTCTCTTTCCTATTTACCCCAACACTGGTGCAGATCATATATGGATTTGTTGGGAACATTGCTTTCGGGGAAAAGAAAAATCCTCCTCCAAAGAGAGAAGAAGAATTTGAATACTTTACACGCACCTGCCTAGAAACCACAGCTGTTCTGTACCATCAGACAGGCTTCAGACAAACCTTTTTATCACAGTAAGTCAACTCCCTTCCTGCTTACCATAAATATTTGCTTTTCTTTTAAATGCACATCTTAGAATGCAGTCAAATAGTATTATTCCTAAAAAACTTAAACAATTGAATAAAATGAAGATTAAAAACTAATCTACAAGAAATTCTTAGAGTGGTTAGGTTTGAGGATCATAAGTTGTTTAACAGGATTGCACACCAGGAATGAAAACTATTTCATGTAATGGAAAAAGATTGAGGTTTAAGAAAATATACACACAAAAATATTTATACTGAGTGAGTATTTTTAAGCAGGAGACATTAAAAAAAAAAACACTAGGGTATCAACTCAAATGGGAACACAAAATTATTTTGGAGTAAACTACATCTCTGCTCACTTCACTTTCTTCTCAATTACTGAAGTAAAGAATCTCAGAAGTAAAATATCAATTCCAATGAACTATGCATTTTCGTTCTCTTGGGAACCTCTAAAATTAGTCAGAATTAAGAGAAGGAACCTATTAGCTAATTCTGTCTTAGGATCAGCATTTAGTACCTGGCACAATATAGCAAATGAAAGCAAGCTTGTAAATGTTAAGTGCAGCCTCATCCTTTCATTTTACTGTGTTTGGTAAATAGGAGAAGTGTTTGCCAAATGAGATAAACTGAAAGGTCAGAGAATCACCAGTATAAAAACTTAAAATTAAAAGGTTTTTCCAAATTGGACTTATATATTGAGAAAAGGTCCTGGATGGTGCAAACAGTTTGCTATTGACTATTAACCTAAAGGTTGGTGGTTCAAACCCACTCAGCAGTGCCATGGGAGAAAAGCCAGGCAATCTGCTTCTATAAATATTATATACGAGAAATTCCTATGAAGCAATTTCACTCTGTAACACCTGGAGTCACCATGAATCAGAATTGACTCAACAGAAACAGGTGTTTTGCTTTTTTTTTAATCATTGACGAGAACAACACCCAAGTTAGAAGTTCTAGATTACAACATTGTAGGGAATCTATGTTACTTCTTGAGATGAGGAAACAGGTTCAGAGAGAAATCATGACATGTACAAAGTCACATTGCCCATAAATGACCACTGGGACAGAACTTAGTTCTCTTAGTTCCAGCCCCATGTTCTTGCTAATACAAGGACACTTTCCAAAGTTTTCACTGTTGGTTGGTTTTGAATTGCTTTTGCAACTGAAGAACATTCGGGACTAAAATAACAATAGAAGAAGGGGCTCCTCTGTTTGCAGCTGGTGGAGCAGGGGGCTACCACATAGGGGTCTGGAGCCCAGGCCAACATTTCTATGAACGCTGAGGGCTCCCAGGACCAGATTTAGAAAACCACTGTGCTTCCCATCTCCCCAAACTCCCTGTTGCTTGACCTTAGAGAAGTCTAGTAATTCAATGCTCCACTCTTCCTTTGTAAAACAAAATCAAACTAAACCCACTGCCCTCAGGTTGTTTCTGATGCATACTGACTGTGCAGGACAGCATAGAACTAGCCCCATAGGATTTCCAAGGCTGTAAATCTTTGCAGAAGCAGACAATCTCATCTTTCTCCTGTGGAGCTGCTGGTGTGCTCGAAATACTGATGCTTGGGTTAGCAGCCAAATGCTTTAACCATTGCACCACCAGAGCTCTTTCGTTTGTTGACAATGGTGGTAAAAATCTTTTCCCTGCTAACTACTAAAGGTCAGAGGCAGGAGGAGAGAGAGCATGGCATATGACAGGCACCCTCTCTGTGGTGAGGTCTGCAACATGGACCAAGTGACACTGCCATAGAAGTGGGAGCTCTGACAGTATCGGAGCCTATATGCCCATCACCCTACATCACCACATGATCAAAGCTGGAGGGGCAATCCAACAAGCTAGGAGAATATTCTAAGGTCTTTGGTGACACTTGTTGTGTGCTATCAAGTTGGACCCCACTTATAACGACCCCTCCTTGGGTTGCTGAGGCAGTATCACTACAGAAGTAGATTGCCCAACCTTCCTTCCGAGGAGTGACCGGTGGGTTTGAACCTCCAGCCTTCTAGTTAGCACTCAAATGCCTTAGGCATTATGCTACCTGAGCTCCCTTGGTGACACTAAGGTGGTCCAAATATCAGAAACATTGGCTATTAACTCTAAATTATTTCACAATCCATCTTATTCCAGGCTCTTAAACCAGCCTGACCTATGAATGGATGGCACAAAGTGATGGCCTATGTTATCCTGTTTCTGAATCTGTGGGATCCCTGATGCTGGATTTTATTACCACGTGTTTTCAGCCAGTGTCCTGCCAGGTTGAAGACAACTGAATTGAGTTTCCCTAGCTTAACCCTCCACACACTCAGAGGCCTGGGTTCTCAAATTGTACTCACGTAGGAATCAGCTGAAGAGCTTCCTCAAATGACTACCCCCAGGCTGCTCACCCAGAAGTTGTAACACAGTGACTTTGGTATGTGTCCTAGGAATGTATATTTTAACGAATCCCACAGAGCAGTTTTCTACCTTTTACCCTGCACTGCAAAGCCTTCTGGCTGGGCCAACAGGTGCCTCCATGAGCCTCTGCTATGGGGATTCCTGCCTGGGTTGCCCTAATTGCCTAGTCCTTTCACGCATTGCTCGGCCAACCCCAGGAGACCCCGTGCCTCAGTAGTGCTGCCTCTGAGTGTGTGCAGACTCAAACCCTGGCAAATTCCAAAACCACTCTTGTCTCATAGTAGGCAGTTCCATGTGGGGATCCAACCTGAAATCAGGCTAATTTTCTTTCCAAACTTCAAAACACAAAGGACTCATTTATTTCCCTTTCTTGAGCAATAAAATGTATTTGCCTTGAGAACCTCAGACTTATAAAACACATAGGCCTATTAACCAAAAATTCTTGAGGGAAGCTTCTTCCTCAGCTTATAACACAAAGTATACACTACTCTAACAGTTAGGATCCTTTGTTGTTGTTACATGCTGTCAAGTAAGTTCCAACAAATAGCAACCCTGTGCAAAATAAGAAAACACTGCCTGGTCCTGCCTCAGAAGGAAGGTTGGGCAATCTACTTCCTCAGTGATACTGCCTCGGAAACCCAAGGAGGGGTCACTATGAGTTGGGTCTGACTCAAAGGCACCTAACAACAACAACAGCCTGGTCCTGCACCCTTCACACAATCCTTGCTGTGCTTAAACCCGTCATTGCAGCCCCTGTGACAATCCATCTTGTTGAGGACCATATTTGTCGCTGACAATCCATCTTTGTCGCTGACCCTCCACTTTACCAAGCATGCTATCCTTCTCCAGGAACTGATCCCTTCTGACAACATGACCAAAGTAGGTAAAATGAAATCTGGCCATTCTTGCCTTTAAGGAGCATTCCAGCTGTACCTCTTCCAAGACCATTTATTCATTCTTCTGGCAGTCCATGGTATTTTCAATATTCTTTGCCAACATCATAATTCAAATGCATCAATTCTTCTCCAGTCTTCCTTATTCATTGTCTGCCTCATATAGGCACATGGGACAACTGAAAATACCGTAACTTGAGTCAGGCGCACCTTGGTCTTCAAAGTGACATCTTTGCTCTTTAACACTTTAAAGAAGTCTTTTGCAGCAGATTTTCCCAGCGCAATTTGTCATTTGATCTCCTGACTGCTGCTTCCATGGGTGTTGATTGTGGAGCCAAGAACACTTTAGGTTGATGCAAACAGAAAACTCAATCAACAAGAAAGATTTCTTGACCCATGTAACTAGAAAGTCCAGACCCAGGGCAGGCCTCAGGGTTGGTTTCTGATTCCATTTCTTTCCATCTATTTTTCTGTTTTGTTTTTAATAACTCTTCTTTGCCTTGTGTAATATAAACAGAAGTCAACTTCACATCTCTATCCCACAGAAGGAGAGAGACTGCTATTTCACTCCAAGCCAAAGAATCCTGAGATTCATTCTGAATATGACTGAAATGGCAGGAAGTACTGATTGTCTTTAAATAGGGCCCATGCCAAACCTGAGGGTGGGATGAAAGTTGCCTATAATACAGTGTCGAGTGGCCGCTGAGTGCTACTAGAATGGGGGAAGGGAAGAGTGGAAGCCACTGCTGAATCAAAACTTACCCTAGGGAGTTCCCAGACATCTCTCTGGCTACAAGCAGCAGAAACAAAGGATTAAATAAGTATTGGGTGGCCAACTACCACCCATGAATACAAGTGAAGGAGCCATGTGGGGAATGGAAAAAACAGGATTTCCATCAGATGAGGAAGTGAGGATAAACGTCGGCTGCACGCCGTGGGTTCACCTAGCAGACAAGCTTCTCTCCTCTACTAACTTTCTCTTCCAAAGGAATCTGGGGGTTTGCTTCACCTTTAATTGCTTTCAATTATCACTTAAGCCATTTTGCAGCAATATGAAAATCTGACAGATTTCTACCTCTTTTAGTAGCACTGCCTGTCTTCTTTTCTTTTGTCTTTTTTTTTTTTTGCCTGTTTTCTTTATGAGCATAAAAACAAGCAAAAGAACACATAGAAGCGAAAACATTTTAACCATAGAGACACTAGTGTGTATATCCTTTCTTTTTCTTTTTTTTTTTTTTTCCTGTGAAGAAATTGGTAGCACATAGTGTTTGAAAAAACACCTGTTTTATATTTGGCAGGGCGGTGGTGGTGGTGTGTGTGTGTTGGGGGGGTGGGGGCAAGGGTCAGTACTCAAAAAGGGTCTAATTCTTTTAAAAGAACCCAACTGGTAAAATGAAAGAAACACTTATCAGTTAGAAAGGACCTGAGTGAATTAAGACTCAAAGCCAAATGAGAAACCAAAACCAAACCTGTTGCCTTTGAGATGATTCTGACTCAAGGCAACCCTAGGTGTTACTGAATAGAACTGCTCCATAGAGTTTCTTGGCTGTAATCTTTATGGAAGTAGATCACCAGGCCTTTCTTCCACTGCATTGCTGGGTGAATGCAGCACCCAAGGACCCTAAAGCCAAGCTGTTGTTGTTAGGTGCCATTGAGTCAGCTCCGACTCATAGCTACCCCATGTACAACAGAACCAAACAATGCCCAGTCCTGTGCCAGCCTCACAATCCTTGCTATACCTAAGCTCACCATTGCAGCCACTGTGTCAATCCATCTCTTTGAGAGTATTCTCCCTTTTCACTGACTCTCCACCTTACCAAGCATGATTTCCTTCTCCAGGGAATGGTCCTTTCTCACAACATGACCAAAGCAGGTGAGACGAAGTCTGGCCTTTCTTGCTTCCAAGGAGCATTCTGGCTGTGCTTCCTCCAGGACAGATTTGGTCATTCTTCTGGCAGTCCATGGTAATTTCACTATTCTTCACCAACACTATGACTCAAAAGCATCAACTCTTCCTCAGTCTTCCTTATTCATTGTGCAGCTTTCATATGCATATGAGGGGATTGAAAACACCTTGGCCTAGGTCAGGCTCACCTTAGTCTTCAAAGAGACATCTTTGCTCTTCAGCATTTGAAAGAGGTCTTTTGCAGCAGATTTGCCCAGTGCAATACATCATCTGATTTCTTGACTGCTGCTTCCATTGGTGTTAATTGTAGAACCAAGCAATATGAAATCTTTGACAACTTTAATTTTTTCTCCATTTATCATGATGCTGCTTATTGGCCCACTTATAAGGATTTTAGTTTTTTTTATGTTAAGATGTAATCCATACTGCAGACTGTAGTCTTCAATCTTCATCAGTAAGTGCTTCAAGTCATCTTCACTTTCAGCAAGCAAGGCTGTGTCATCTGCACATCTCAGGTTGTTAATGAGTCTTCCTCCAATCTTGATGCCATGTACTTCTTCATATAGTCCAGCTTCTCAGATCATTTGCTCAGCCTATAGACTGAATAAGTATAGTGAAAGGATACAACCCCGACTTATTCCCTTCCTGATATTAAACCATGCAGTATCCCCTTGTTCTGTTCTAACAATAGGCTACTGGTCCATGTACAGGTTCCTCATGAGCACAATAAAGTGTTCTGGGATTCCCATTCTTTTCAATGTTATTCATAATTTGTTAGGATCCACAGAATTGAATGCTTTTGCATAGTCAATAAAACAGGTAAACATCTTTCTGCTATTCTTTGCTTTCAGCCAATATCCATCTGACATCAGCAATGATATCCCTTGTTCCACATCCTCTTTTGAATCCAGCTTGCATTTCTGGAAGTTCTGTCAGTATACTGCTGCAACCATTTTTCAATTATCTTCAGCAAAATTTTACTTGCATGTGATATAAATGATACAGTTTCATAATTTCAATAATTTGGAATGGGTACAAATATGGATCTCTTCCAGTTATTTGGCCAGATAATTATCTTCCAAATTTCTTGGCATAGACAAGCGAGTGCTTCCAGCACAACATCTGATTACTGAAACATCTTAGTAGGTATTCCTTCAATTCTTGGACACTTGTTCTTTGCCAATTCTTTCAGTGCAGCTTTGACTTCTTCCTTCAATACTACTGGTTCTTGATTATCTGCCAACACTTGAA
>NW_006922662.1:11098-11683 GCF_000298275.1 Orycteropus afer afer
AACAACAACAAGATGGTATCTAAACTCAGGTAGGATGTAATTGAGGTCATATTTTGGTCTCGTGGACTTGTTTTAATTTTCTTCAGCTTCAGCTTGAATTTGCATATGAGTAACTGATGGTCTGTTCCACAGTCAGCTCCTGGCCTTGTTTTGGCTGATGATATTGAGCTTCTCCATCACCTCTTGCCACAGATGTAGAGTCAATCTGATTCCCATGTATTCCATCTGGTGAAGTCCACGTGTATAGCCATTGTTTATGTTATTGAAAAAAGGTATTTGCAATGAATAAGTCATTGGTCTTACAAAATTCTGTCATGCAATCTCCAATGTCATTTCTATCACCAAGGCCACATTTTCCAACTACTGATGACTTTTCTTTCTTTCCAACTTTTGCATTCTACTCACCAGTGGTAATCAACACATCTTGATTGTACATTCAGTCAATTTCAGACTGGAGAAGTTGGTAAAAATCTTCAATTTCCTCATCTTTGGCTTTGTTACTTGGTGTGTAAATTTTAATAATAGTAGTATTAACTAGTCTTCCTTGTAGGTATATGGATATTACCCTATCAGTGACAGCATTGT
>NW_006922662.1:13458-15926 GCF_000298275.1 Orycteropus afer afer
AAGTAGGGATGGAGATGTAATCTAATAAGATTTAGAAAAGCAAAGAAAGTGATGTTTCTTGAATTAGGGTATTGACTAGCAAAATAATATCTTTTAGAGCCAAAGGAATTACACTATTATGATCAGAGGACAAGTGGTGATATCAGCAATTTTGCAGAGATCTCTGTTGCATGCTCTGTCACAATGCAAAACAATCACATACTCTGCCTATTTATGAACTAAATGTGTTGATGACTGTGATAGTTAGAGCTGTGTGTCAACTTGGCTGGACTACAATTTTATGTGGTAGAAGCAGTTGTGATGTGGGTTACTCCCATAATGGGATCAGATGTATATGTTTTGAGCAGCCAATCCATTGAAAGGGAGTTTCCCTAGGGGTGTGGCCCACTTCCAACATATTTATGGACATCCTGGGAAAAGAGACACTCTTCTGTGGATTGGGATCCTGTTGTACTGCCTACAACTGTCCATGAGCGAACAATCCACCATTCAGCCTAGAGATCTTGGATTCATCATTCATTGGAGTCAACAGCCAGTATACTGCCTGCCAACCTTGAGTTCTTCAGCCCTTGCAGCTGTGTGAGTCAGGAAATGTCTCCAGCTTGACGTTTGATACAAGCACTTGAGATTTGCCAGCTACTATAAGTGAGCTATTTTCCTAAGATAAATTTATTTCTCTATATGTATAAATAAGCTTTACCGGTTTTGCTTCTCTAGAGAACCCAGCCTAACACAATGACTATGTTTTTTATACCTGTACTCCCCAGGAGACACAAATGTTTACATTTGTGAAGACATTTACAAAATGCTTTCATACATCTCTTCTCTCTGAGACCTCAAACATGTGAGACATCTTACTGACAAAAATATGAGACTCAGAGAGATTGGGAAGTCAAACAAGGTCACATCAACAGAGGTAGGAAAATAACTCAGGTATCATTGCTCCAAACCCTGTTGCTGGGCCATGCAGACCCCAAGGAATACAGTTCCAAAAGAAACTCATGTTTCCCCAATCTTTTCACCTAAGATGGTACTGCTAGCCAATCACCCACACTGGAATTCCTGATGTGTTCCTAGACACCTCCTACTCTTTGATTCCCCGTGTCCCTTATCATCATAATTGTGTTTTAACTGATATCTTTGCCTGCAACTGGGGACCCTTATCAACCCAAATTATCCTTTACCTAGCTGCCTGAGTGAGCTTTCTGTATGCAGCTCTGAACATGTATCGCCTTCGTACTTAAACACCTTCAACAGCTCCCTCTTGAATAGAGACTGAAGTCCACTTTCTGTCACTCTTGCTATCTCTTCCCCTTCCCATGCCCACCTTAGCTACCTAATTCCAGTGTAATACAAAATACCACAAGTGGATGGCTTTAAAGAATAGAAATTTGTTTCCTCACAGTTCTTGGAGGCTGAAAGTCCAACTCGGGGTCTCAGCCATATTGATTCCTTCTGTGGGCTTCTCCTAATTTCAGCAATACTTGGCATTCCTTTGCTCATAGAGAGGTCCTCACATGGCATCTGTGTTCTCTGTGTGTGTGTGTGTGTGTGTCTGTGTCTGTGTCTGTGTCTGTGTCTATTCTGATCTTATTATCACCATTCAGAAGTGATTAGGTTAGGACCCACATTCTGGTATGACTTCATTAATATAACAAAAGAATACTCTATTTCCAAACAGGGTCATGTTTACAGGTACAGGAATTAGGACTTGAACTATTCAATTATTGGAAGGCATACATTTCTCTCACTTCCCTCTCTCATCTCTCTCTTGCTCTCTCTCTCTCTCTCTCTCTCACACACACACACACACACAAACTGTGTGTATGTTCCATCTTTACTAAATTGCACCCAGTTCCCTGTACATGCTAGATAATTTCGTAACTGTTTCTTTCCTTGGAATGCCCTTCCCACCTTTGCACACTGTTCACCTGACCAACACTAGCCAAGACTCAGCTTGAGGGTTACATTCCCTGGGAAGCTTTGCCTAATCCTTCAACCAGTGCTCCCTCTCCTGTGCACATTGTACTGTATGCACTTCTGCCTTGGGGCCTGTGATGCCTTATCCACTCACCTATTGAGAGAGCTATCTCCTATGATACTTAAGCTTCTGGATGGTAGGGACAATGTCTTAATTATCTTGTATCTCCAGAGCTTAAGACAATAAATGAAACCCACTGCCAGCCAGTCAATTCTGACTCATAGAGACCTATGAGTGAATTGCTCCATAGGGTTTCCAAGGCTATAAATCTTTACACAAGACTGCCTCACCTTTTTGCTGTGGAATGGCTGATGGGTTTGAACTGCCAACCTTTGGTTGGTAGTCAAACGCTGTAGCCACTGTGCCACCAAAACTCCTGATCTCCAGGGTTTAGTGCAGAATAAACAGACCAAACTTTTTTTCTTCAGATATAATTCACATACTATGCAATTCACAGTTTTAAAGTGTACAATTCAGTGGTTTTCAG
>NW_006922662.1:16216-16737 GCF_000298275.1 Orycteropus afer afer
CTTAGGCACTATGCTACCATAGTACTTCACTTCTTTTTATGGCTGCAAAATATCCCATTGTGTGGATACACCACATTTTGTTCATCCATTTATCAGCTAAGGGATGTTTGAGTAGTTTCTACGGTTTGGCTATTATCAACAATGTTGCTGTGAGCATTCATGACCACGGTTTTGTGTGGACATATGTTTTCAATTCTCTGGGCTTCATCAGACATTTTAATAAATTAATTAATAGATTTAGAGCCCCAGAGGGCACTCAACAATTTGCCCACTGAATGGGCAGGATTCCTTTTATTTAATCAAAGGAAAAAACAGCCCACGTATGACCAATCCCTCAACTCTTTACATTTGTCCTTTACCAGCAGCTGCCTATCCTAAGGACTGGCCTACAGATCGAGGATAGCTTATCTAGCCAACCATGTACTTTCTCAATTTATTCTTTCTTAGTTAGGATCCAAGATTTTCCTTTCTTTATTAATAGATTGTTGATTCCAGATGAAGGAACAGCATGTGTGTCGCAT
>NW_006922662.1:40363-41486 GCF_000298275.1 Orycteropus afer afer
TGCCATCTAGATGCAACAATGGGTCTCTCCTCATCCAGAGCAAAGAAGAATGAAGAAAACCAAAAATTCATGGAAACAATTAGTCCTAGCAACTGGTACAGCATCTGATCTGCAGCCTATACGACTATGAGACTAGAAGAAATAGATGGTGCTCAGCTACTACTGTCAACCACTTGGAAGAGGATCTTTGTAGGAGATCCTGGAGAGATGGGGAACAATGTGGAACAAAACTCAAAATCATTTGGGAAAAAAAAAAGTGGGGAACAGGTTTCCTGGCCCTAGGGAGCCTGGTGGAACCACTGAGACTATGGCCCCTAGCTGCCCTTCAGGTCTGGAATTGAATGCACACCTGAGGCTTCCAGCCAAACAGTAGACAAACCTATCAGTTGAGCATTTACCTGAGGTAGATACACTCCTTGGAGAGAATAAGCATGAGAGAAAGAAGGGCTGCTTATGCACAGGGAGAAAGCTCAGGGAATAGGAGTGCATGGAGAGATGGACACAGGGAAGAGGTAACTATCGGGAGGAAGTGGGAGGGGAGATGTTGCATTGTGCTAAATAGTGCTCAATGTCATGAGACAAAGTGTATGTGAACTGCTATATGGAAAGTGTGTTTGCTCTGTAAATTTTCACCCAAATCACAATCAGAGAAAAAAATCAGCTCCTAAACAAAAGTTCGGTGGGTCAAACCCACCAGTTGTTCTGCTGGAGAAATATGAGATGGTCTGTTTCCATAAAGAATTGGTGAAACGCAGAGAACATGGCCACTAGTCACCCTTTGGGCCTGGAATTCAATGCACTCCCATGGCTTCCAGCCAAATTGCAGAGAGACCTACAGGTCCTTAGAACTCCTTAGAATGATCAACCTTGGGAGTACAGACAGGCAGCATTTGCATAGGGATATAGCTCAGTGGACAGGAATGCACAGGAAAGAAGGACACAGGGAAAAGGTAACCATAGGGAAGAAGTGGGAATAGAGTTATTATATTAGGGGAATTGCAATCAATGTCATGATACAACATGTATATGAACTGTTGAATGGAAAATGAATTTACTCTGTAAACTTTCACCCAAATCACAATAAAAATAAATAAATAAGCAGAAAAACAAAGCAAATACTTAG
>NW_006922662.1:47394-52219 GCF_000298275.1 Orycteropus afer afer
TCGAGTAGGACCCGCCTCATAGCGACCCCTCCTTGGGTTTCTGAGGCAGTATCGCTACAGAAGCAGATTGCCCAACCTTCCTTCTAAGGAGTGGCTGGTGGGTTTGAACCACCAGCCTAAGGCACTTGAGCTCCTAATTTATGATAGGTATACTATTATTTTAATTTATAATAGTATACCTACAGATTGTTAGAAACATCTCTATTGCATGTAGCCCCATGCCAGTTCCATCACCGACTAGCCTACAGATACCAAAAGCTTCAGACAAGACTGAATATATTTCCATCAGGTTTTACTAAACACCAGTGACTGACAATCATTTAAAAGTGCAATTTCAATAAATTCTCAAAGGGGTAAAGCCTTTAAATTGTACGCTAAGCCCCTGGTAGTTCTTTCAGGATTTTTTTTTTTTTTTTAAATGAGCATTACTCAAGACCTCCCTTGCTGTAAACATTCTTTTGCAAAACTTAACAATAAGTGGATGAGCCCAGCAGCAGATGCCCAATATGTGGATCACTCTATTTCCCAGTGGTTGTCCTTTGTGTTTTCAACCCTGGTAAGTACTTGACAGCATATCTAATTTAAACTCTAACAGCTAGGTGAGTACTTTTTATAAGTCTCCTATTACAAAGGATAAAATTGAAGCTTTGAGAGATTAAGCAATTTGTAAAGGCCACACGTCTCCACAAATCTCCCAGGATTTAAACCTAATTCTTCCTGAATACAGAATCCAGCATTACACTAATTTTTCCTTGCTGGTAGCTATCCAGAGTATTCATACATTTATTCATTCAACAAATAATCATTGAACACTAATTATGTACTTGACATCATATTAGGCAATTCAGATAGACAGCCCTTGGACTTTGTGGATTATGGTCATGGAGTGGGGTGATAGACAGCAAACAAGTCAACAAGCTAATAAATGCATAATTACGAATGGCAATAAGTGCAATGAGGGAAAAGAACAGGGTGCTGAGTATAGAGATTGTACTAAGCTTAGCAAAGCCCAAGCTAATTCTTGACAGATACAAGGCATCTAGAAATTACCCTTAGAGGCAGATAAAGGCTGTAGTTCTCCTCACAGGTGATGATTTATAGTAGAAGCAAAGGCAGACCAATCTCTGCTATACATACTGAGAAAGAAAATTATCCTTGCACAGAGGCAAAACTTTGTAGTATGGTATGGTTATCTGCTCCTTTGGTGAGAGAATGACCAAACCAAAAAAGCAAACCCACTGCTGTCAAGTCGGATCCGACTCATAGTGACCCCTCCTTGGGTTTCTGAGGCAGTATCTCTACAGAAGTAGATTGCCCAACCTTCCTTCTGAGGAATGACTGGTGGGTTTGAACTGCCAGGCTTCTGGTTAGCAGTCAAATGCCTTAAGCACTACACCACCAGAGCTCCTGAGAGAATAACCATTCCTGATAAATTCCATAAGTCATTTTTTGATGCACTTCAATGAGTTCAAGAGTTCCTTCTATAAAATTCAGTGTGCTGGATCTCTTCTTTGCTCCTCCAAGCTCCACTTTCCACCCTTCTCCACCCTGCTGAGTTCCCAGGAGCCAGTCTGTGTGGGTTACATCAGTGAGGGCCTGGCCTTCTAGCTTGGGTTGGGTTTGGCCAGGGAGAAACACCAGCACAGACTGGAGGGCAAAGACCAGGAGAAAGTGAGGTCAAGTATGCATCCTCTGTTTCCCTGCCTGCAGAGATGTCATAGGCTGGCTGCATTCATCATCTGAAGCCCTCAGGGCCTAGCAGATAGTACCTGCCATGTAGCTCCCTTCTCTTGTTTCTTCAGGCCTAGAAGAAGTAATGGCTCATGCTGTTGCTAACCCTGTGGATGGCATGACCCCTTGTTAGTGTCATGAAACCCAACACACATCATAATAATGAGTTTCTTCATTTAACTCTCCTCACATTACCTAGTGTGAGTGTGCCTTTTGCTTTCTACTAAGATCTTGACTAACTCATCCATCAACTGACTCTCAACCTTGTTCTTGTTTCTATTTGGGAGTTTCTTGACAACCTTTGACTAGTCTCCCAGAATGTCTACTGTTCTTTACCCAAACATCCTTTAAGAAAAAAAAAAAAAGTCCAGCCTACAGTAATTATCTAGTGATTTTTCCTAAAAAATCTTATCAAGCAAGAGATATTTGAATTAATTTGCTCATACCTCCCCCCTTGCATTGAGTTTGAAGAATATCTTTGATATATACTTGCAATTAATTTGCCTGAGAACTTTAACAGCACAAACACAAAAAAAGTCATACCTCCTTTTCTGCAAACTCATCAAAGTCCAAGCTTTCTGTCCTTTCAGATAGTGGGATAGCACCTTGAATGAAAAGTCCACTTGAAGAAAATGTGGTAATATTCCAGTGGCAGAATTCAGTTGCCAAGTCAAAGCATCATCATAAAAATCCTCTGATCAGCATCTGCAAAAGGCAAGAATGGCATTAAAATCCTAGAGAGAAGCCATTGGCCCTCTGGATCATTATATCTTGTTTATATGAAGATGGGCAATCTACTTCCGTAGTGATACTGCCTCGGAAACCCAAGAAGGAGTCGCTATGAGTCGGGACCGACTCGATGGCACATAACAACAACAACATGAAGGTGGGAGTAACCAAACAATATTTCTAGAAAATCCACACATTTGAACACCATTCATTTCATCAGTGACAAAATCATATCTAATAACGACTATATTAAAGCCTCAGAGAGAAAGAATGCTGAAGTCTCTAGATAGAGTTTGGAGTTTTGTTTAGAACATTCAAATGCTAACTAACCGTCTCTGCAATGTATCATTTCTTATTAGAGTGCTTCAGATACTAATTAACGGCCTTTAAAATATAGATAAAACCAGATTAATACAGATTCTACAGTGTCTAGGCTGAAGTATTTAAAAGTAAATTATAGACAATAAAACAAATGTCCACAGGCAGAACAACAATCCTGAGAATGCCTCTAGTCATGTATCCATCAAGAGCAGGACACGTTGTTGTTTTGCTACACAATCCTTGTAAGACAAAACTGTATATGAAACATTGACACAAAATCACCAAGGAAATCCAAAACATTTCATTGCATTACAGAAACACTATTATATTTGTAAATCTCTAATAATCTATTGTCTTTTATAGTTTACATTTAATTTCTAAGAAAACAATCATATTTGATTGAATGAACCTATTGCCATCTCAATGGCATGCTATTCCTTCTACACCCATTGTTTCTTTTTGCTCTACAAAATAGTTTTAAATCAAAATTCACATGAATGGAAGCACTCAATGCAAAATGCTCAGGATATACTGTGACATTTGCTCTTCACTGGTACCATCCATCTCCAAAATTTCTCATACAGAAGAAACCACTTTTGCCTCCTTATTCAAGAATGGGGAAGTAGGTGGGATCCATCCTGTCAGTCGTTATCCATTCCTTATTTTTTAAAAATACTGATTTTACTTTTTCTATGATTTGTTTGTAGTGAAATACATAAAATGAAAAATGTCATTTTAACCATTTTTAAGTGTACAATTTAGTGGCATTCGTTATATTCACCATGTTGTATAACCATCATTGCTATCCATTTCCAAAAGTTTTTCATCACCCCAAACAGAAGCCTAGTAGCCGTTAAACAGTAACTCCTCCCCTAGACCCTGGTAGCCACTAATAAACATCAGTCTCTATATGTTTGCCTTTATAAATACTTCATAAAAGTGAGATCATACAATATTTGTCTTTTTACAGCTGACTCATTTCACTCACCATAGTGTTTTCAAGGTTCATCCACATTGCAGGATACATATCACAACTTCATTTCTCTTTCTGACTGACTAATATTCCACTGTATGCAGGTAACAAATTTTGTTTGTCTATTCATCTGTTGATGGACATTTGGGTTGTTTCTGCCTTTTGGCTATTGTGAATAATGCTGCAATGAACACTCACATTCTCTGTTAGAGTCTCTGCTTTCAATTGTTTGGGGTGTGTATCTCAGAATTAAATTACTGGGTCACATGGTAATTTTATATTCAACTTATTGAGGAACCACCAAGCAGCAGGTGCATCAATTTACTTTCCTCCCAGTAAACACACCATTTCTCTCCATCCTCAGTAACACTTGCCATCTTTCATTTTTTATGATCATAGCCATCCAATATTATGTGTGTTCATTCATTATTAAGCAACTAATAATGAGCATAATTGTGAGGATGACCTGGAAAGCCTGGAAAGGGAAATTTAAAGTTATTGTAGGAAGGATGTACTCATTTGTTTGAAGATAATTGGCAATTATCCAGTTTTTAAAGCTGGGAGGAATCTATTTTTATGAGGCTCATTGGTAGATGATTGCTTGAAAACACCAGGCAGAATGCAATTTCTCAGCCATTAAACCAGCTCCCAGTAACTTTATTTCTCTAATGTGGGTCCAACCCATCAAAATTGTTTCCAAAATACTGTCCAAAGTATTGGATTACAAAGAAGGAGAATTAGATAGTTAGGTGAAAAATAGAGACTTTTCATTGTAATAATGTGTATTTTAATAAAATTCATGTGTAATGTAGCCATGAGAAAGATATTTCAAAGAATGAACGATTATATTAAAACCTCTTCTCTGTAAGGAATATAATAATAAAATTTTATGACCGATATGCTACTAGCAAGCTAGGAATCCATTAACTGATTAGAACTAAATCTACTAGAAAGTGTTTCAAAAGGGAAAAGAGATACCTAAGGTGATTTCTCCAAGTTGTTGTTGTTAGGTGCCATCAAGTTGCCTCCAACTCATAGCAACCCTATGCACAGCAGAACGAAACACCACCC
>NW_006922662.1:52769-56243 GCF_000298275.1 Orycteropus afer afer
CTTATAGGTCCAGTTGTGAGAATTTTTGTTTTCTTTATAATGAGATGTAATCCATACTGCAGACTGTATTCTTCAACCTTCATCAGTAAGTGCTTCAAGTCATCCTCACTTTCAGCAAGCAAAGTTGTGTCTTCAGCATATCACAGGTTGTTAATGAGCCTTCTTCCAATCCTGATGCCATGTTCTTCATACACTCCAGCCTCTCAGATTATTTGCTCAGCATACAGATTGAATAAGTATGGTGAAAGGATACAATCCTGATATGCTCCCTTCTTGATTTTAAACCATACCATGTTCCCTTGTTCTGTTTGAATGACAGCTTCCTGGTAAATGTACAGGTTCCTCATGAGTACAATTAAGTGTTCTGGAATTCCCATTCTTCTCAAATTTATCCACAATTTGTTATGATCCACACAATAAAATGCTCTTGCATAGTCAATGAAACAAAAGTAAACATCTTTCCAGTATTCTTTGCTTTGAGCCAAGATCCATCTGACATTTGCAATGATATCCCTTGTTCCATGTCCTCTTCTGAATCCAGACTGCACTTCTCCAAGTTCTCTGTCAACAATTTTTGAATTATCTTCAGTAAGATTTTATTTGTTTGTGATATTAATGATATTGTTCGATAATTTCCACATTCTGTGGAATTACTTTTCTTTGGAATGGGTACAAATATGGATCTCTTCCAGCTAGTTGGCCAGCTGGCTGTCTTCCAAATCTCTTGGCATAACCGAGTGAGTGCCTCCAGTGGAGCATCCATTTGCTGAAACGTATCACTGGGTATTCTATCAATTCCTGGAGCTTTGTTCTTCACCAATTCCTTCAGTGCAGCTTCAACTCCTTCCTTCAATACCATTAGTTCTTGATCATATGCAACCTCCTGAAATGGATGAACATTGACCAGTCCTTTTTGGTACAATGACTCTGTGTATTCCTTCCAATAGAATCTTTCAATATTGCGACTCAAGGCTCAGATTTTTTCCTCAGTTCTTTCAGCTTGAGAAATGCTGAGTGTGTTCTTCCCTTTTGGTTTTCTAACTCCAGGTCTTTGCACATTTCACTATAGTAATTGGCTTTATCTGCTCGAGCTACTCTTTGAAATCTTCTGTTTAGCTCTTTTATCTTGTCATTTCTTCCATTTGCTTTAGCTACTCTCTGCTCAAGGGCAAGTTTCAAAATCTCTTCTGACATCCATTTTGGTCTTTTCTTCTTTTCTTGTCTTTTTAATGACCTTTTGCTTTCTTCATGGATGATGTTCTTGATGTTATCCCACAACTCTTTTGGTTTTCTGTCATTGGTGTTCAATTCATCAAATCTATTCTTTAGATGGTCTCTAAATTCAGGAGGGATATATTCAAGGTCATATTTTGGCTCTTGTGGACTTGTTTTAATTGTCTTCAACTTCAAGTTGAACTTGCATATGAGAAGTTGATGGTCTATTCCACAATCAGCTCCTGGCCTTGTTTTGGCTGAAGATACTGAGCTTTTCCATTGACTCTTTCCACAGATGTAGTCAATCTGATTCCTGTGTACTCCATCTGGTGAAGTCCATGAGTATAGCCACTGTTTGTGTTGTTTAAAAAAAAGGTATTTGCAATGAATAAGTCATTGGGTTTGCAAAATTCCATCATGTGATCTCCAGCGTTATTTCTGTCACCAAGGCCAAATTTTCCAACTGCCAGTGATTCTTCCTTGTTTCCAACTTTTGCATTCCAGTTACTAGTGACAATTAACAAATCTTGATTGCAGGTTTGGTCAATTTCAGATTGCAGAGGTTGATAAAAATCTTCAAGTTCCTCATCTTTAGCTTTGGTGGTTCACACATAAATTTGAGTAAGAGTTGTATTAACTGGTCTTCCTTGTGCTGTTGTTGTTGTTATGTGCCATCAAGTCATCAAGTCGACCCGACTCATAGCGACCCTTCCTTGGGTTGCCAAGGCAGTATCACTATGGAAGTAGATTGCCCAACCTTCCTTCCGAGGAGAGGCTGGTGGATTTGAACCTCCAGCCTTCTGGTTAGCAGCCAAGTGCCTTAGGCACTATGCTACCAGAGCTCCTAATAATATAATATTATCATTAAAAAAAAATTAACTGCCTGCCATGTAATGAGCCATCTTGGACAACCACCCCAGTCAAGTGTTCAGATGACTGCACTCTCAATCAACATCTAACCTCAACTGTGTGAGAGCCCCCAAGTGAGAACTACCCTACAAAGCCCTTCCCAGATTTCTGGCCCATAAAATTTTGAGCAAATTAAAATGATTGTTTTGAGCTCCTGAGTTTTGGGGTAATTTTTCTTACAGCCATGGTAATCAACAAGGACTGATTGAACTAAAGGACATATGGGTAGAAATTCTACAATCTAGAATATTGGTAACTGCACTAAGCAAGCTTAAAAAAAAAAAAAAAAAGACTGTGAACTTGATGGAAGGCTCTGGCAAGCTGTCCTAAGAAACTGTAGCCTTCTTTTCTCTTCAGTTCAAGAAAAATACCATTCTCCCACCAGATATCAAAGAAAATAGAACTAAATCACCCTTTAATGGTAGAATCCATTTTCTCACATATTATTTTGGTAAAAGTCCCATTGAGTAAGAAAATATTTTCTCAAAACAGATAGATTTGAAAGGTAAAGAGAAAATTTTTATTTAAAAAGTATTTTGTTGTTTTTAAACCCAAGCTGAATTGAATCCTCCTTATTGTACCTGGTCTAAATCTTTTTTCATTAATAACAGTTTTATTCTTAAAGGTTTCACTAGCTCTGAATCAATTCTGTTGTGACTCATGTGCTGTGTGGGTTGCAGCTAAAGACTTTTGAGAGGGGTAAGTTACTAGAGGGAAAACACCCCAAGTGATTTTGAAAAATAAGTTGTAACAGTTATAAAACACCCAGAGCAAGATCTGCAGGCAGTCTTAAAATTAACTGTGCTGAGGATTAGCAGCAGGTACATGGTAAGAAATGGAATAAATTGGAAAATAAACTTTTAAAGATTGAATTGGAAAAAAAAAAAAAGTCTTATGCTTGTCAGAGACATCTGACAATTAGCCTAATGGGAAGACTGGTACCATAGAATTGTGGGGAGTTGAAAGGACTACCACGAGACTCTAGTTTAGACTTTAAACAAGATTGATCTCTCTCTCTTCCTCTCTCTGTTTCTCTCTCTCTCTTCCCCCACGGCAAATTATTTCAGAGCCACATAATCAGATTGAGACTACTTGCTGTAATTTTCAGGACAGAGCTGCCTCACGCTTATTTTGCATTAAAATTAAACAATATTAATCAGGCTGACCAAATCTTTTGCCTGTTCAGAGCAGAAACTTGGCAAAACTGCAACATATAGTAATTCTCTTCATTGCCCTCCAGCTTATTCCTTCTGCATCTATACCTCGGAAGGAAAGTTGGGCAATCTACTTTCATAGTGACACCTCCTCGGAAACCCAAGGATGGGTGGATGTGAGTCCAATCCAACTTGA
>NW_006922662.1:57147-58253 GCF_000298275.1 Orycteropus afer afer
CCCTTGCATCTCTGGTAACCAACAAAGAAACTTTCTTCTATGTATAAAACTTTCCTTGACTTTTTACAATAGTGGACTAATACAATATTTGTCCTTCTGTGATTGATTTACTTCACTCAGCATAATGTCCAGGATCCAGGTAAGAGAAAAGAGACAGTTTCCACCCCCCACCTCCCCAGAAGCAGGAAAGGTAGGGGAACGCTGGGGACGAAAAGCTGCAGGATCCAGGTAGGATCCAGGTCAGGGAAGGGCGAAGAGGTTTCAAACAACTAAGAGAGATGAACTTGTCTATCAGTTTGTCTTACTGTGGTGGCTTGCACGTTGTTGTAAGGCTTGAGGCTGTGCCACTTGTGTTTCAAATGCCAGCAGGGTTGCACATGATGCACAGGTTTCAATGCAGCTTACAGACTGAGACAGGCTAGGAAGAAGGAAGAGGCCATTCACTTTTCAAAGAATTGGCCAGGGAAAACCTTATGAATAGAAACACTGATACATTACTGTGCAACTTTATGAATAGCCCTGAAACATTGTCTGATACAGTGCAGGAAGATGAGCACCTTAAGTTGGAAATACAACTGGGAAAGAGCTGCCTCATCAGAGTAGAACCAACCTTAAAGATATGTATAAAGAAAAGCTTTGATGACCTCCATTTGCTTATGTGGCATGACTCAAAATGAGGAGAAACAGCTGCAAACATCCATTAATAACCGCAACATGGAATCTACGAAGTATGAATCTAGGAAAATTGGAAGTTGTCAAAAATGAAATGGAATGCATAAAAATTGATATTGTAGGCATTTGTGGGCTGAAATGGACCAGTTTTGGCCATTTTGAGTCAGACAACCATATTATCTACTACGACAAGAATGACAATTTGAAGAAGAATGGCGTGGCATTCATTATCACAAAGAATGTTTCAAGATCTGTCCTGAAGTATAATGCTGTCAATGATAGGATAATATCCATATGCCTACAAGAAAGACCAGTTAATACTACTATTATTCAAATTTGCACACCAACCACCAAAGCCAAAGATGAGGAAATTGAAGATTTTTATCAACTTCTGCAGTCTGAAATTGACCAAACATGCAATCAAGATGTGTTTA
>NW_006922662.1:90213-107837 GCF_000298275.1 Orycteropus afer afer
GGGTCCAAGATTATCTTCTGTGTCTGTGTTAATTGGTTTCCCTTTTCTTTGTTGAAGAGGGTCTGTGCAATCCTTCTGCCTAGTCCGCCATCTTGCCGGAACCCCCCTATCCTGACAACTTTAAGAAGGAAAAAATATTTTAAGAAATCAAATTTTAAGAAATTAAAATTATGTTAGTTGTCTTAGGCTAGGTTCTCTAGAGAAGGAAAACCAGCAAAGCTTATATAAAGAGAAAGAGACAGAAATTTATCTCAGAGAAAAGACTCACACAGTTGTAGAGGCTGGTAAGTCCCAAGTTCATGGGTCAAAAGTCAAGCTGAAGTTTTCCTGACTCACAAAACTGCAGAGGCTGATGAACCCAAGATCAGCAGACAAAAGAGCAGGCTATTGACTTCAGCAGAAGAAGAATCCAAGATTAGCAGGTAAAACAGCAGATTGTTGGCACACGGGCTGCTTTCTGGCCATACAGGATTGGTTATTGTGTGACTGCTTCCATAAAGATTTCATTTTTGGAAACCCTATGGGGTATTTCCACTCTATCCTGTGGGGTCGATTTGAGTTGGAATAACTTCACTGCAATGAACTATACCTGTGGATGTAATTCCTTTGGGTAACAGAGTGATCTTTTTTTGTTAATGAGTCATCATCAGTATAGGGTGGATCCTAAACCTAATCATTTCTGAGTGATAAGGAACCACACTGACCCAGAGACAAGCATCAAGTGAAAACCAAGGAAGACAAATGCCACACCACGTGAAGACTGCCAAGGATCCAAGGACTGCCCACTACTAGAAGTTCTAGTGGTATAGTGGTTGGGTCATTTGGCTGCTAACCAAAGAAAGGGTCAGTGGTTTGAACCTACCAACTGCTCTGCAGAAGAAAGATGAGGCAGTTTGCTTCTGTAAAGATTTACGGCCTAGAAAACCCTGTGGGGGTTGCAATGAGTCAAAATCAACTTGATGGCAGTGAGTTCGGGTTTTTTGTTTTATTTATTTATTTTTTTTGGAGAAGCTGAAATAAACAAAGAAGGACCTTCTCCCTAGAGTCACACTCTGAATTCAGACTTCTAGTCTCCTGAACTGTGAGAAAATACATCACCACACATTTGTAATATTTCTGTTACAACAACACTAGAAAGCAGCTAAGATAACTCTGAAAGAGGAAACACTTAGATGTGGCTTCCCGGGAACTATAAGGCTCAGATAAGAGCCTGGTATAAGAAGTAATATTTGAATCTGCCATGAGCACAAACAAGCACCAATTTTTTTGCACTTTTGCACAAGCCCAGTGCTGGCCTGAGGAAGGGCAATTTAGGGGAAACATCTGGTAGATGAAGTGATAAGCAACTCCACAAAACATATACTGTTTGTGGACTAGGAAGCAGAGCAAAACAGGCCAGGAAGCAAAAAGAGACCTTGTAAAGCCAGATTTTAAACATTCCTCATTGAGTCTTTTAAATGTGCTAAAATGTATTTCTCAAAAAAATTAAAACAATGAGAGTCATATAAATATAAAATGAATGTGTCAAAGATTTTATTCAATTCATTAATTAATAAGGGAATCAGTAAGCATTTAAACGTGGTCCCAAAAGAAAATTCATGACGTCAAGATTTATAGAATCAGTCAGTCAATGGAGTCCAAAATGAAGTGTCTTATAGATGCAAAAGGAGTTCTGGTGGTGTAGTGCCTAAGGCATTTGACTGCTAACCAGAAGTCTGGTGGTTCAAACCTACCAGCCACACCTCCAAAGGAAGGTTGGGCAATCTACTTCCATAGTGATGTCACCTTGGAAACCCAAGGAGAGGTCACTATGAGTCAGAACCAACTCAATGGCAGTGAGTTTTTTTTTTTTTTTTTAGAGGTACCTCAGAAGAAGTCCTGGCACTGTACTTCTGAAAAATTAGCCATTGAAAACTCAATAAAGCACAATTCTACACTGACACACATGGGCTTGACATGAGCTGGAATCAACTCCACAGTTTTGTTTTGTTTTTTTACAATTGTACTTGATACAATTATAAAGTGATACAATTATAAATTATTCTGATCAAGAGTCAATAGGAAGTGAAACAAAAGTAAACATTTCTAGAAAATCAGATCACCCCCTAGCTGTGCAGGCCTATTAAACAACATCCAGCACAACACTAAAATGCCACCCAGAAATCTCTTTTCTCTATTTCCAAGTTGTAGGTAATCTTTCCTAACAAACCACATCTTATGAAAAGTGCTGTCCAATTGTCAGACCCAACCTCAGGTGGGGGGCGGGGTTGTGATTTTGTCTGTCACCTGGTGTTAGACTCTGTGTTAAACGCCTATCATTTCACCTTCACAATAATGCTGTGGAAATTACCATGCTTATCTTATAGGTGAGACTATGATCAGAAACTCAAAAGGAAGGTTGGGCAATCTGCTTCCATAGCGATACTGCCTCGGAAACCCAAAGAGGGGTCGCTGTGAGTCAGGTTCGACTCGACGGCAGTGAGTGAGTCTGATCAGAAAAGTTAAGTTCCTTTTCCTTTTAGTCACATAGCAGAGCCTGTTCTGTCTCAGTTCAAAGTCTATGCTCTTGACCACTACCTTTTCTTCCTTCCAGTCACATTATCTTTCATTGCTGAATAAAGTAAATTTCAGAATTACTTGTTTGAAATGCAAATTGTTTCATTTTGTGCTTTCAAATAGAGGGAATGAAAATCACTTTCCCCCACAAATCCACATTGAGTTCTTTCCCCATGTGGCCTTAAAGCTTATGGGCTCTAGTCTTGGTGAGTTTTTCTTTCTTTTCATAAACCTCAGGCTCAGTACATTACAGAGTTGAGACCCCAGCATATTACAGAGGCCTGTGTGGGGAGTAAAAGAGAATGGACTGTGAAGTGGACGACTTCCAGAGAAAACAACAAATACACCAACTATGTCTGATTAAATGGCAAGAAACCAGACACAGAAGCAAGGCCTTGATGGGACTCCAAGAAATTGAATTCTAAACCAGCATCCCTGAAGAAAGGGAGCTACGGCAAGGATAAAACAAACTGCAGAACTTTAAAATATCATTCTATTAGGTTTGGGAATATATTTTCCATAGTAACTTTTCAGTTTTGCTGGGTTCTACCTAATTGTTGCATTAGATTGAAAAATTCCCTTTAAGGAATTTTAAGAGAGCCCCTAGGTCTCCCATACAAAATCTGGTAAGGCTCCAAGGGGAGAAAAGAAGGTAATTTATTGAGCTGGAGAGAAAAGGAATCGTCGTCTCCATGCTGATCAGAGAACCCAGCCGAGCCCACGGAGCAGGCAGATCTAATCCTGGGCAATGTTGTGCACCAGCGGCTGGAGGGTGGGACTGTCAGTGGGAGAAGGGAGCCCTGAGTCACTGAATCGATTCTTCTTTTATCCAATCCTGTGGGTGGAAGTGTGGAAAACTGCTCATTTTTCAGCTCCTCTTAGTGAGAGTAACATGAGTTAGTGGCTAAGGAGTGGGGGTGGTATTGTGTTCACTTGTAATTAAAACCAACTAAACCTCAGTCTCAACCTGAGCCAAAGCCTTGTGGGGTGGCTGCCCACGGCCTGCTCTCGGCAAAGCTGTCAAGGAGGTGAAGCCTGCCTTGCTGCTCTCCTCGCCTCCCGTCTCATCTTCACCGCCTCCTCCACCCCCACGCAGGTTGAGCTTAAATTTGGTGCACCAGGAAATAGTTGTTGGAGGTTTGAATGCAAGTGGGTGACAGGACACAGGGAAAGGTGCTCAAAGGAGATTCATCCAATAGGAGGGTGTAGAATGAGTTGGTGAAGAAAAGAATACTAGATCCTCTTGCTTCCCTTGTACAATAATTTAGGTGTGAGATGATGAAGACCTTGACCAGAAGGTGGTTATGGGAAAAGCAAAAGCATGAGGGGAAGAAAGAAGTCACCTGAACTTGATGGTCATCCTAATATGGAGGGTGAAGGAGACCAAGTAAATATTCATGGAGGATGTCAAGGTTCTGACTTTGTGGGTGGCACATAAGGAATAGCAGCACCACTGTGGAAAAATCCATAGGCAATGGTGGAGATGGATTAGGAAAGTCTCCAGAGGTGATTTGGGAAGTGAACTTCTTCAGAATTAGCTTTCAAAGAGATTTTTTTTAAAAATAAAATTAGAGCAGTAAGCTATAGGCTACACTTTGGGTATGCAGTATATGGTCCAAAGAAGAAGAAAAATCTTCAGACAGAGACAAGAGGAAAAGCACATAGAAGCTGTTCAAGGACTAGCAATAGAAAGATTTGGGTGACTTCAGTCAACCACACATTTGTAGTCTGTATTGACCTCCATTTTTGTTAGTGAAGGATTTTTGGGAAAATGCACTGGCTTAGGATTTTCCCCTCTATCCCATATCTTGACTGTTATTTTCAGAATGTGGGGTATGGCTCAGTCATTGAAATGACCCTGAGTCCAGCAAACAGCTCCTCACCCCTACGGGGCAGGCTGGAGCCAAGGCAGACCCCAGGTGCTCCGTCTATGGGAACATGACCTCAGTGGAAGAAGCTTTTCCTATACTGTTTATTTCGGACCCAAAAGTCAGCTGGAACCTCTGGGATAGGGAAAACCACCACAGAGGTTAACACCTTCTGAGGAGTGGCTGGTGGGTTTGAACCACCAGCCTTCTGGTTAGCAGTCAAATGCCTTAGGCTGTGCCACCAAAGCTCCTGAGGTGTTAAGTAGCTGATTTTATTTCATCAATTCTCTCACCCACTATTGTCATATGCCCTTCCTCCTAGGAGACTATGTATAAAACCTCTATCATCCCCACAGAGGATCAAACATAAATCTATGTTCACCTTCAGAGTGACCTGTGGCAGGAGACCCAAAGCCTCTAGGTAAGGCTCACTCTTCAAGCCCAGTCCTTAGTTGGGCAAGCTGAGTGGACAGTTCTTCACACACACTGAGGACTAGCACAGTTTGTGTCCTTACAGCACTCCTTTGGGCTATTGGTTGACATCCTTGGCTGCAAAACACCTGTCTTCAGAGGCTCTTTTCCAGGGTCTCCAGGAGACCACCTGCACCCAATGATTTGATGGGCATAGCAGCTGAGCACCACAGGCCTTTGAAGGATCACTTCTTCCGGGAACGCTTCACAGCCTTGGTGTGTTTCCTGGGATAATACATCAGTATCACATGTGGCAGTCCTTGGGTGCTTCAAACAGTTAAGCACTAGGGTGCTAATCAAAAGGTAAGAGGTTTGAGTCCACCCAGAGGCCCCTCAGAAGAAAGGCCTGGTGATTTACTTCTGGAAAGTCAGCCACTGGAAACCCCATGGAGCACACTTCTACTGGGACACACATAGGGTCCCCATGAGTCAGAGTCAATGGCAATGCGTCTCAAATGCAGAAGTGTCTCACTCCTTGCTCACAGAGGCAAGGCACAAGCACACTCAAATTCCCTCATAGCTGGATGAATTCTCGGACTTCCCAGAATATCTCTTCCTTAGCAACAATGCCTTAAATTACTTTCTTAGTTACGGGTAGTGCCCAGGGGCCATAAACAAACATCACCTCCACAGTCTCCTTTCCTTCCACCCCCAAACATATCCCCGGGTATCTCATAGGGAGGCAAAGATGCAAATTAGTCCTACTAACTCTGAAGTCTCTTCCATTCTATTTTCCTCCCACATTCGAGGTGAATCAGATTCACATAATTGATATCCTCACTTTACTCAGCTTTCTTTAGCCTAGTTGCAAAGCGGTTGGTTAATAGTAGAATGGAAAATAAAAAAATAGCCAAAGATAAGTAGAGATGGTTTTACTTTCTGGTCGTACGGGATTGGTTACTGTGTGACTGCAAAAAGAATGGATTGGTGATGCTGGAAGACCTTGGCCTGGAGTTTAGCAGCTTATTCTTCTTGTAAAGAAGAATAACTATTGTGTGTCAAGTTTTGCTATGCCCATCAAATCATTTGGTTGATTTTATTCAAAGGTTTTGCCTCATTTCATTAGCGGGCATTCTAAATTCTGGAATAGGTTTTCTCTCCTTCCAAATGGATATTTTACTTTTACTTTATCCCTTTAAAGGATCAGTCACTTTCCTTTTCTTGGGAGAGCTTGTGAGGTTTAGTTTTAGTCTCAGCAGTGACTTTAGCAACAATGTCTAGAGAGTAATTTTGTTTCCCCAATTATTGTCATTTCAACTTAAGTCCATTTACAAAGCAAAGCTTAGTCTCCCTTCTTTCACCTGGGAGAGGACTCCGGGAATTCAGTCCTGATAGTCAGCTTTGGGTTCGGGGTCTGAGAGCCTCTCTAATTCCGCTGTCTGCTGGTGGACAAGTGGGCGGTTGTTGGGACAATGCAGATGTAAAATTTGCCTGCTTGTCTCTAGTTGCCAGCATCTTCAGCACTAAAACAACATCCAAGCCAGTTCTAAAGGCAAATCTAGCACAGAAACCAAAGATGTAATACTTTGGAAATACAAGGCAGGTTTTCACACCTGTCCCAGCCTGAGTTCCCCAGAAGCAGAGCCCGAGGCAAAGGCTTATGTGCTACTCCTTATTAAAGAATACCAGATCGCAGAGAAGTAGGAGTGAGGGAAAAGAAGGGTGAGTAATGAAGGAGGGAGCATTGGTGTCAAGCAAGACTGACTGCTTCCTCTCAAAGGCTCTTCTGAGGGGCTCTATAAACTGCATCTCATGCAGTCTGTCCCCAGAGGAAAGAATTTATCTGTAGGTTCCATCTCCTGTTGGTTAAAGGTACATCCCCCGGGGTATGAGCTCCTACAATTCCTCGTTGTGCTTGGCCACTCCAGCAGCTCTCACAGCAGTGGCATGGCTCACCATCCACAGGGACCCCTAGGGCAGGAGCTGAGAGAAGTACAGTGAGGCACAAGGCCAAGGAACTATAGAATTGTGCTCTCATGAAGTTCACTGGAGTCCATGAGAAATTGTTTGCCTTGATGGTAGTTGGAACAGATCAAGTGCTCAAAGGCCCCAGGAACAAATGAGATCTAGAGGGTCAGGGAAAAAAGGGAAGACCCTCAATGAGATGTATTGATACAGTGTCTGCAGATGGGCTCAAGCATGACAATGATTGTGAAAGAAAGTGCAGTGCCAGGTAGTGTTTCATTCTGTTGTATATAGGGTCAATATAAGCCAGAAATGACTTGATGGCAGCAGCCACTCCTTGGAAGGAAGATGGGGCAATATACTTCCATGGTGATGCTGCCTCGGAAACCCAAGGAGGGGTCGCTATGAGTCGGGACCGACTTGATGGCACATAACAACAACAACCACAACAGAGGCTCTAAAATGGTTCATGAAAGAAATCTTACACAACATGCCACAGATTGACTCCCTAGATCTTTCTTCTATACTTGCTCTGGGTGATAAATTCATGGCAAGGTCCTATCAAACCTTCAGGATTGCATACCTTTTGGTGTGAAATAAAACCAAAAAACCAAACTCACTGCTGTCCAGTTGGATCTGACTCATAGTGACCCCTTCTTGGGTTTCTGAGGCAGTATCACAACAGAAATAGATGGCCCAGTCTTCCATCAGAGGAGTGGCTGGGGGTTTGAACCGCCAGCCTTCTCTCTAGCAGTCAAATGCCTTAGGTACTACGCTACCAGAGAGATTTATTAGTCAATAATACAATTTGTGGTTGGACAACACACAGCATGGATGTTGCACTTGAGATAAGGAAATATGGGGTGTTTATAGTCCAAGGAACAAAGATAGCTAGGGAAGCCCAAATGGTTTTGATGAGTTTCTTGGGCATTTATTAAAACATCTCTTGAAATTCTTTCTTCCTCAGAGCTGTGTTTGGCTAAGAAGACAAATGGCATAGGACTTGAGGGTTCAGAGCCTTCCAAGCAAGCTCCCAGATAACCAGGTATCTGCCTGTCGAGAATGCAAGAGGTAAAGAGCAGGAACTGTTGATTGAACATAAATCTACACAAACAAGCTAATCACGATTTCTAAAAATTAACCTACTTATTATCTTAAAGGAGTTCTGGTGGTGTAATGGTTAAAGCATTCAGCTGCTAACCAAAGGTAGGTGGTTTAAACTCACCAGCTGCTGCACTGGAGAAAGACAAGACAGTCTGTTTCCATAAAGATTTACAGCCTTGGAAACTCCATGGGGCCAGTTCTATTCTGTCCTATAGGTCACTGTGAGTCTAAATCAAGTAGATGACAGTGAGGTTTATAATCTTAAACTTTTGCCCTGTGCAAAACGCAACTTTTGCCCAAGCAGCAGCCATGCTCTACTGGCTGGACACAAGTGACTCCATCTTGCTTTAGCTTCTACAGCCACACAGGATGGTCAACTGGACAATCTGTTTGAAAAGGAATGTAAGAGGTTTAATGAGGAGGCGTCTGTATTGGGAGCTCTGGTGGCATAGTGCCTACGGCATTTGAGTGCTAACCAGAAGTCTGGCAGTTCAAACCCACCAGCCACTCCTGGGAAGGAAGGTTGGGCAATCTACTTCCATAATGATACTGCCTCAGAAACCCAAGGAGAGGTCGCTATGAATCAGATCCGACTGGACAGCAGTGAGTTTGGTTTGGTGTTTTGGTGTCTGTATTAGGGTATAAACGTGAGATGGTTCTGCTTTTCCAGTACCTGTTGTCTACTAGGCTCTGTTAAACACCTTCTCCCACTGGGAGAGTGAATTTCTTTAATGACATTTAAAAGCCCATAGCTCTTCAATCACTTTCATTATCAAAATCATCTCATTTAATCCTTACAGTTCAGTCCTGTTTATTTGAAACTGTTCATTTCATATTCAATTCAAAGCTTTCCACCTTGTCTACTCTCCTTCCAAGCCCAGGCTAACTGCAATATTATGGAGTATGGTCAGTTCTCCCTGATGGACCTTATCCTTGTCTCATATGCTCTTCCCTCTGGTGTTGAGGGGAGGGGAGGAAGAGGAGGAAAATAGCATGTCTCCATAAAGTCCTGGAGGTCATAGGGCTCTCCCTTTGATTGGTCATAAATACTTTTGCAGTTGTTTTATAAGATCTGGATATAGTTAGATGATGGGGTCAGCAGGCCTTATTGATGTGGGACTCACTTTCAGTTTCCCAAGGTGTCTAAGGTCCCACAAAAGAGTTACACCCAGAATGATCTCCCAGGGTCAGCCTAAGCTGCACTCCTGGGAGGTCTGGCTCCTTGCTCCTTGTGGCTCCCAGGGAGCCCACAACCCCTAACCTCAAATTCCAGCCATCAAGTCTCAGGATTGGAAGGACAAGGGCTCACTCCACTCCTCTGAAGGAGACTTTCTGGAAAGGCCACATAACATCTCTACTAAGATCCCCTCACCCATCCAGCAGCAGGGAAGGCTGGAAGATGCAGTCTTCTGGTTGAATGCATTGCTGCCCCAAATACTGGCAGTCCCCAGATTATGAACAAGTTCTATTTCTAAGTCTATCATTAAGTGGAATTTGTATATAAATAAAAAAAGTTAGGTACAGTTTTTGTCTAATGCCAGTTAGTCAAATGTTTGTCTTAATATATAGTATATAGTGCCCTTTCTAATCCCCAAAACCTCCCTCATGGTCTACCAAAATGATTATTACATGAAAAATCAATGAGTAAGAAACATTCATTTTTGACCAAAAGTACCTTATTGACTAACTTATGTGTGACCAAACTGCTTTTGCTCAAATTGTTTTCAGCCAAATCACCTGAAGCTGAGGTAAGTAATTAAAGTTGCTTGGACTTTAGGGCAACCCACATGAACACATCCTTTTCATTAGGAAGTGTTGGGATAATAATGCTCTGCTGTCCTTTCTATATGAAAAGAATAAAGATGCATTTGAGTCCTGTCTTTTTCTTTCCCTATCTCTCAGGTTTGCTCTAATTGGGTTCCAAAAAAATTGGAGACACCTCTTGTTGTTGTTATGTGCCATCGAGTGGGACCCGACTCATAGTGACCCCTCCTTGGTTTTCCGAGGCAGTATCACTATGAAAGTAGATTACCCAACCTTCCTTCCGAGGAGTGGCTGGTGGGTTTGAATTGCCAGTCTTCTGGTTAAGCAGTCAAGTGCCTTAGGCGCTATGCTACCAGAGCTCCAATGTGGAGATACCTCTTAGGATATTTAATTAGAGATGTTCTGAACTCCCTCCGATACCAAGAGAGGATGCCAAGCAGATCCAACTAACCCTGATTTACTGAAACAATGAGGATTCAGCGTTCACTTTTTCTGCTTCCCATGCCAGAAAGAGAGAGAGAGAGAAAAGCTGCATTCCTGAAGCTCGTCTCAGGATTTCTCTGAAGCTAAATTCATTATAACCTCTCATGCTCATTTCTCCAAGGGTCTCTTTCCTCCAGAAGGACATTGGGCCTGGCTCTGTGGTCCTTTTTCTGCCTTTACCTCATTAAATGCAGCAACAGAACCCTCTCCACACGCCCAAAGAAGTCAGCGTTGGGCATAAAAGGACCAACCTGAGTCACATCCATTAAATAGGTGCAGCAGATCTTAAGCAAAACCAATGGACAATTTTAGGCTAAGCACAGCCTATCTATTGAGGATTCTGTGGAGAGTGGGTTTTGCAGAAAAGCTCAGTCTGTGAGGATCTCAGAGGGTACCCTTTAAACATCAACATTTCTGTTTTAGTCATTTGCGATGGTAATCTTTTTCAAAATACATTTCATAGTTGGCTTTTTAAATAGACTCTGTGTGTGTGTGTGTGTGTGTGTATTCCTTGAATATGGGGACACTGGTGTTTCACTAAGGAGCTCTGGTGGGGTAGTGGGTAAGGCTTTTAGGCTGCTAACCAGAAGGTTGGCAGTTCAAACCCACCAGCTGCTCCAGGGAGGGAAGATGTGGCGATCTACTTCCACAAAGATTTACAGCCTTATAAACAAAATGGAGACCACTGTTTCACTGGTAGAATTCTCACTCTCAAGCAGGAGAATTCCATTTCCAGGCAATGCACGTTACACACAGCTGCCATCCATCCATGAGTGGAGGCTTGCATGTTGCTATAATGCTGACCAGGTTTCAATGGTGCTTGTAGAAGGCAGACTAGGCAGACAGACCTGGTCATCTACTTCCAAAAGTCAGCAGTGAAAACCATATGGGTCACAACAGTCCAATCCCCAATTGATCATGGGGATGACTCAAGAATAGGAAACATTTTGTTCCATTGTGAATGGGCTCACCATGAATCAGGGGCTAATTTTGATGGTAACTAACAACACATACTGAATATAATTAAGCCTTTTCTTGATGGGGATCACATTATCAAATATAATTTTAAACATTTATTAGGAGCCTGTTTTTGCCCCCAGGCATATGCCGATGGGATATAAACATGGATAAGACCAATAACAACAACAACAAAAAAAAAACAGAGTGGGAAGAAAAAACAAAAGGACTAGTGGGAGAAGATAGAGAGTCAATCAACCAGTTACAAAACCGTATAGTAATGAAGTGAATTGTGAAAAGGATGGTTTGGGAACAAAAAATAACTTCTAACTCTACCTGGCTTTCAGGAAATCTTCAGGAAGACACTGATGTCAAGTCAAAGGTTAAGAAAAGTTTGATTACATTCTAGGAAGAGAGAAGCACATCGAAAACCTCAGAGGAGCTGAGGACATGCTTAGGGGTCTTCCAATAGCTTGGAATACCCAACAGGTAGTTGTTCAGGAATTTGGACCAAGTTAGGGTCTGAACATTCTGAAGTAGATCAGCACTTCCCCCGCTTTTTTGACTCTTGAACAGCTTTTCTCCATCATCACAGAGAAATGATAGGTAGATTTGTGAATCTCTTTGGGAATTTTTAAAAAAATCTGTCACTTATGGAATCCCTCAGTGGTGCAAATGGTTAACCCACTTCAGCTGCTAATAGAATGGGTGGAGGTTTGAGCCAACACAGAGGCACCTCAAAAGGAAGACCTGGCACTTTACTGCTAAACAAAATATCAACCCTTGAAAACCCTACAGAGCACAGTTCTACGGACACATACAGGGTTGTCAGGAGTCAGGGTCAACTCAAGAGCACGTAGTACTGATGTCGCTTACATGGGGTAAGTGATGAAGTAGTTTTGAGCTAAAACATATTGTAGACTAGTGTATTACCTTTTAGTACAATCTTTAATAATGTTATTTTAAAAAGACAACTTTTCTTTTTTGTTCCACTTAATAAACCACACATGCTCATTAAATTAATTAATTATGTTCAACAAGACAGAAAATAACAAATGCTGGCGAGGTTGTGGAGAGATTGGGACTCTCATACACTGCTGGTGGGACAGTAAAATGGTACAACCATTGTGGAAAGCAGTATGGCGATTCCTTCAAAAGTTGGAAATACAAATACCATTTGACCCAGCCATCCCATTACTAGGTATATACCCTAAAGAAGTGAGAGCCATAACAAGAACAGATATATGCACGCCGATGTTCATCACAGCACTATTTACAATAGCCAAAACTTGGAAACAACCTAGATGTCCAACAACTGAGGAATGGATAACCAAACTTTGGTACATTCACACAATGGAATACTATGCAACGCTAAAGAATAATGTAGAATCTGCAAAACACCGCATAACGTGAATGAACTTGGAGGACATTATGCTGAGCGAAATAAGTCAGTCACAAAAGGACAAATATTGTATTAGTCCGTTATTGTGAAAGTTAAGGAAATGTTTATATATTGGAGGACATTTTCTTTGTTGGTTACCAGGGGTGGGAGGGAAGGGGAGGGAATGCCGTTAGATAGATAGAGATAAATATTGATTTGGGTGAAGAGAAGGGCAATGTACCAAATGTGAGTGACCAATATGGCAGCATTGAGGATGAGAAAGACAGAGAGAGTTACATGGGCAGTACAAACAACAAATATGAACCCCTTTGTAAATACAATACTGAGTTGTCAATGAAAGCAAACATGGGTATAGGGACGGATAGATGGGTGAACAAGCTAAACAATTATGTATGTCTAAATGGAGAGTGTATCCAAGATCATATACAGGGTTGGCAGACAATGGGCCTCTCGAAGAGTATGAAGGGATGGACACTGGGAGGAGGTAACTATGGGGAGGAAGTGGGAGGGGAGCTGCTGCATTGTAAATTTTGGTCAATGACATGAGACAAAGTATATGTGAACTGCTGTATGAAAAGTGAATTTACTCTGTAAATCTTCACCCAAATCCTAATAAAAAAAAAATTTAATTATGTAAGGAATTATGATTTCTTGACCAAGGCACTAAACATTAACATCTTGTATTGTGGGTGTGTTTTGAGATTGAGTACACCTAATATAGAATGATCTTGACTGCATTTTACAGAAGCAAAAATAGATTAAAACTGCTTTCATGACCTAATGCTGGAATGCTTGCCTTTGCCATTAAAAAAATACCAACTGGTTTATTTTTGAAATGTTCATGTTTTTTTCCTAAATGATGAAATTAGAAAAGGGCGTTCAGGCTGCTCTTTTCCAGCGTTTCCCACCAATGAACACACTACAGGTATAGATGGCCTTTAAGGCCAATAATGTAGACACAATTGCCTAGAGTAGGCACCAATTTTTTGAAGCACTGGAGATATCTTGAGGTGCTATATAAGAAGCTTGGTTATAGCACTGCAACTTCTAGGTCTGATGCAATCAGCGTGAAGAGAATTTAGAGACTGTTTATCATTCATGTGTTTTCCATCAGTTTGTTGCATTTCCACACGGGTACCTTCTGTGTTCCATCTTCAGCTGTTAGTTCATTATGAGTATAAATTTTAAAATATATGACCAAAAAGAATAAAATGGTAACACTCCAGGTGCATGGCAGTGGTACCCCCGTGTCCCAGCTGAGTAGCTCATTTATGCTGGTGTTCCTTCCGATCTCATTAATTACTGTACATGCCTCTGAGAGGGATCAAATGCTCCTCTTTAGCAGATGTGAATATTCAAGTAATTCCAAAATTTATATTTTAAATTCATAAAAATAAAAACTGAAATAGGAAATTGAGAAAAACGTGAAGGGCCTGAACCACTCTGGAACATGTGGGGGTTTCTCTGGTTGGGGAACACTGCTACGGAAGGAGCTTAAACATAACTTGGTTGGCACTTTTAAATGCTCTCTCTGGGAACAACGAAAACCAAACCAAACTCACTGCCGTTGAGCTGGATCTGACTCATAGCAACCCCTCCTTGGGTTTCCAAGGCGGTATCTCTATGTAAGTAAATTGCCCAATCTTCCTTCTGAGGAGCAGCTGGTGTGTTTGAACCGCCAGCCTTCTGGTTAGCAGTCAAATAAATGCCTTAGGCACTGCGCCACCAGAGCTCCTCTGGGAGCAACAGTGGGGGTGAATTAAGCCTGTCCCTGGGTAACAGCAATGGGCAGTAGATTGCTATATCAGGTCAACAGTAAGGATTTGGAAAGTAGAACTGTTTCAATTATAATACTATAAACTCTAAAGTGTGCAGAGTTTGCCCTAAACAAAATGGCCTCAAACATGTGTGGATTTGACACTCATGTCTATTTTATCAATCATGTCATTGCCCTTCCCTTGCTCTTAGAGTATGAGCACTCAGTTTTCAGCTCGTTTTGTGCCTTCGTGTAGCATAACCACTCCCTTCTAGGCTTTGTTTTTGTTTTTGTGCTTCTAACATGTTCTGAAGTTAGGAAATGGGTATCCAAGTTTGTCAGAATTGATTAAAGCAATAATGGCCAAGCCGTCTGTGAGAGACCCGATAGCTAGCACTCCTCCAAAAACAAGAAGTGTATGAAAGCAGCGATGTTTCTTTTGTCAGTTTATATGTGTTGTTTCTCAAAGTATTCTCAGTTGGGACCTGCCTTGATTTGGCTTCCCCTAGACAAGGATTCAAGGACAAGTAATTCTTTTGGGAGGAAAAGGGAATGCCATTCGGGAAGGGGTGGGAAGAATGTCTTACCATTCATTTTTTAGTTTTTTTTATGCCTCCCTGTAGCATAACCACTCTCTTCTAGTTTTTTGCTTTAACCTGTTTTGAAGTTAAGGAATGGAATGTGTTCTCAAGGCAGTTATCAGTATGGACGATTGAAGCTTAATCCCACTGGGGACACTCTAGCAGCCACTGTAAAGAGCATGCTTCAGAGTTACCCCACCAAGGGGTATGTTTGCTGGGGTAGATACTTAAGTCATTGGTTGAGGGCTGCCCCTTGGGGGAGGTGTTCATATCCTGGCACTTTTAGCTGGCCACCTGAAAAGCAAAGAGGGCTCAAATGGGCAAAGAAACATGGGTGCTGCTAGTGGGAAGTCTGGTGGGTACAAACCGAAGTGTTAAGGATGATGCGATATGGCCAGGAAACCAACAGTGACTGCTATAGGAGCTAGATCGTAAACTTTATAGATGGCTACAATTCTGCTTGTTCAGGTATTATTGTTATTGCCTCTACATTTAAACAAATTCCAAAACCCAAATTCACTCAGAGTCTCTGGCTTCCAGTGCCTCCCATTGCTGTGCTCAAAAGCCAAATAAATGCAAATATATGTCCATGTTTTACTTACAACATATGGGCTATGACAGCAATATGTTGTTGTTAGTTGCCATCAAGTTGGCCCCAACTCATGGGAATCCCGTGTGCAAACAACAAAGTGTTCGCCAAGAACAAAGTGCCACCCCAACGATCAGTTGTAGGTCAGACCACTGTTGTGACCCACAGGGTTTTCATTGGCTAACTTTCAGAAGTGGACCCCCAGGCCTTTTCTCCTAATCAGTCTTTGTCTGAAAGCTCTGCTGAAACCTGTTCGGCACCATAGCAATGCCCAAGCCTCCACTGACACTGATGAGGAGTGGCTGGGCATGAGGGGCATTGGCCAAGAATTGACTTTGGATCTCCTGTATGTAAGGGAAGAATTCTACCACTGAACCACCACTGCCCCTCACAGCAACATAATAGGAGGGAAAATATCGGAATGAAAGACATAGCTAGAAAGGACAGGCATAATCGGGAAAGAGAAAAGAGCAAGATAGCACTCTTCATCTTTGTTGTTGCCCGGAGGGGAGACATAATAACGCTGGAGCTTCATCAGCTGTGAATCATGAAGTGAATTTGAGGATGCAGGTTATAAGGATGGAAGAGGAGAAAAATAGAAGGAGGGTAGGCCTCTATTGTGTCTAAGCTTTTTGGTCAAAAACAGTTTCTAACTGAAATGCAAATGTACTCTAGTAATGTTAGAATAGCTCTTTATTCTTTTTTCCCCCTTATCTTCTCGAATCACACTTTAAAGAAAATGCTTTGTAGTTTTCTTTCTTTCTTTCTTCTTCTTCTTCTTTTTTTTTTTTTTTTTGTTTTTTTGTTTTTTTGTAACTGCTTTTCTGTCTTGATTTCTGTAGCTGTATAGTAAGTCTTGGGAGCTCTGGTGGCATAGTGCCTAAGGTAACTGACTGCTAACCAGAAGGGTAGTGGTTCAAACCCATCAGCCCCTCCTCAGGAGGAAGGATGGGCAATCTGCTTTCATAGTGATACCACCTCAGAAACCCAAGGATGGGTCGCTATGAGTTGGATCTGACTCAACAGCAGTGAGTTTTTATGGTAAGTCTTCTCACCAATGCCTTCAGGGCAGCTTGAATTTTTCCCTTCAATACTGTCTTGGTTCTTCAGTGCTGCTCTGACAGAAATACCACAAGTGGATGGCTTTAACAAACAGGCATTCGTGCTCTTACAGTTTAGGAAGCTAGAAGTCCAAATTCAGAGTGCCAGTTCTAGGGCCTGGGTGAAGGCCCCTCAACCTTGAGTGTCAGCTCTGCCTCTAATTCAAGGCCACTAGAGCTAGAGGTGTCTCTTAACTCAGGCAGCTGTTGGCTGCTGAGGCTGATGAACCCAAGGACAGCAGGTAAAATGGCAGTGTCCCAAGATCAGCAGGCAACATAACTAGTTCAAATCCAGGAATGATCCCAAGATTGACAGGCAACATAGCAGGCCACTGGCTCAAGTCCAGAGCTGGAGATCAGGATCTAAATATGTCAAAAGCTAGAGATCTTTCTCAAAGCTTCTCCTGATGTACTGGAAGCAGGCTACACCCTGAAAGGAAGTAATTAGCTACTCATAGTAGATTCTACCACAGAGGTGATTGTAATCTCATCATGGAGAATAACTACATCCAGCTGCCCAACCACTCAAAACCAGACCAAGTTGACACACAACCTTAACTACCACAAATACCATCAGTCTTGATCATATGTTACCTCCTGAAATGCTAACATTGACCAATTCTTTTTGGTACAGTGACTCTATTTATATCTTCCATTTTCTTTTGATACTTCCTGCACCATTCAATATTTTTCTCACAGAATCCTTCAATATTACAACTCGAAGACTGAATTTTTTCTTTAGCTCTTTCAGCTTGAGAAATGTCTAATGTATTCCTCCCTTCTGGTTGTCTAACTGCAGATCTTTGCACATTTCATTATAATACTTTATTTTGTCTTCTTGAGCTGCCCTTTGAAATCTTCTGAGTTTCAATGCCTGCCCTACCACTGACTTAGCAACGGGACATCTGAGAAATCACTCCCTCCTCCTTGTCCTCAATTTCCGTATCTATAAAACAAGGGGAGTGAAATAGATAATCTTTAAAAACTCCCTACTGACCTTAATACCTACTCCTTCTATGAGTAAAAAGGAGCTCTGGTAGCACAGTGCCTAAGGCATCTCACTGCTAACCAGAAGGTTGGTGGTTCAA
>NW_006922662.1:108227-109204 GCF_000298275.1 Orycteropus afer afer
TTCATTTTATAAGAACTTGAAAAGATATTGCCACTTGTTCAGTCTCTTGCTAACTAGGCTTATTGGCACGACTTCTATTCTAACTCTAGGATCACATAAGTGAGACCCCAGTCTCCTTGGCAAATTGCCAATTCTCTACGATTCTGCTGGATAAAAAGAATAGTGTGATTTCTCTGGCCAGTTAGACTACTGCTGACATTTGCAGACATCAGCAAACCAACCAAATATGAAGCATCGAGTAGCTCGCTGGGTTTAGGAGATCTGGGCCCACCTTGCAAACAGAGTCAACATTCTTCAGTGAGCTGCACCCTGCCCTCTGTCTCTCCTTGGTCTATCTCAAATAGTCATCTGTTTTAAAATAGTTTAGTGTCACATCCATGAAAGATTAGATTGAATAAAAATATAAAGGATGGGATTTCAGAAATATGTCCCTGGACATGTTCATGATCAGAGAACTGAAGAAATCAGAGGGATAGCAATAAAACGGTATGGGAAGCATCAGCTTCAGAAGGGGATTTACTAATCTTGTTCCCACAACATGAACCTCAAAGGCAGTGCTTTTATGTGTCTTCTATCTTCCACTATGCATTTTTGAAAGGGTCATGGTACTGTGTTAAAAGCAGGCATTACGAATTTTAGAATGTTGTTGTTGTTAGGTGCCATCGAGTCGTTTCCTACTCATAGCGACCCCATGCACAGCAGAACGAAACACCACCCGATCCCGCACCAGCTCCATGATCCTTGCTATACTTGAGCCCATTGTCACAGCCACCATGTCAATCCATCTCATTGAAGGCCTTCTCCTCTTTTGTCAACCCTCCATCTTACCAAGCATGACATCCTTCTCCAGGGAATGGTCCATTCTGACAACATGACCAAAGTAGGTGAGACGAAGTCTGGCCATCCTCACTTCCAAGGAGCATCTCAGCTGCACTTCCTCCAGGACAGATCTGTTAGTTCTTTTAGCAGTCCATGGT
>NW_006922662.1:110939-126058 GCF_000298275.1 Orycteropus afer afer
ACCATAAGAGTTCCAGCATTATTTCTGTTACCAAGGCCAAATTTTCCAACTACCAGTGATTCTTCTTTGTTTCCAACTTTTGCATTCCAGTCATCAGTGATTATTAACACATCCTGATTGCATGTTTGGTCAATATCAGATTGCAAGAGTTGATAAAAGTCTTCAATTTCCTCATCTTTGACTTTGGTGGTTGGTGCATAAATTTGAATAATAGTCATATTAACTGGTCTTCCTTGTAGGCGTATGGATATTATCCTATCACTGACAGCATCGTACTTCAGGACAGATCTTGAACCATCCTTTGCGATGATGAATGCCACACCATTCCTCTTTAAACTGTCATTCCCGGCATAGTAGATCATATGGTTGCCTGATTCAAAATGGCCAAAATCAGTCCATTTCAGCTCACTAACACCTGGGATATCTATATTTATGCATTCCATTTCATTTTTGACAACTTTCAATTTTCCTAGATTCATACTTCGTCCATTCTATGTTCCGATTATTAATGGATATTTGCCACTGTTTCTTCTCAATTTGAGTGGTGCCACGTCAGCAAATGGAGGTCTCAAAAGCTTCACCTTATCCATATGAGTAAGGCTGCTTTTACTCTGATAATGCAGCTTTTGCCTAGTCCTACTTTGAGAGCTTTCTAAACTAAGTGCTTCATCTTCCTTCTCTGTATTGGACAGTGTTTCCAGACTATTCATAAAGTTGCACAGTAATGTATCAGACAGTGTTTCTCTGCTATTCATAAGGTTTTCTCTGGCCAATTCTTTGAGAAGCGGATGGCCTCCTCCTTCTTCCTAGTCTGTCTCAGTCTGCAAGCCAGGCTGATACCTGTGCAACAGGTGCACCCTACTGGGTTTGAAACACCAGTGGCACAGCCTCAAGACTCATAGCAACACATCACCACAGTAGGACAAACCAACAGACAAGTTTGTCTCCCTTAGTTGTTGGAAAACCCTTCAACCACCCTTAGCTGGATCCCTGCAGCTGACTCTTCGATCTGTTCTGATCCCCTTTGCCTTTTCTGTCCTCTCCCTGCCTTCCCGCCTCACTGCTCATGGGGTGTGGTCTGGGTTCCCTCTCCTCACCTGGGTCCCTGCTGCTGACTCCTCAATCTGTTCTGGTCCCCAGAATGAATGATTAATTAAGGGACATTTCATTAATCAAAATCATCTAAAATCAAGATGGTGCTTTCCCTAAAAACCTTCAGTAGGGGTACCTTACACTGGGTCCCTCTGACCTGGTAGGACTCTTACCCTTGGGGCACATAATTTGGAAAAGCTCAGCAGGAGGCAGCAGCAAAGCAGGAATATTGAGAGTGGCCTGGAGTATATGGATGGGCCAATGAAAACCCAGGCAACAGAAAATCTTTAGGGGACCTAATTATGAGCTGGAGCCTCACAACTGATAAAGATATGAAATTTGTTGAAGTTCAAATTTCTTCTTACATTTTTATTAGGAAAATTTTCACATACATATACATAGACCCATTGCCATTCCTTCGGTTCCAACTCACAGAAACTATAGGACAGAGTAGAACTACCCCATAGAGTTTCCAAGGCTGTAATCTTCACAGAAGCAGACTGCCACATCTTTCTCCTATGGAGCACCTGATGTGTTCAGACTGCTAGCTTTCAGTTAATAGGCAAGTGCTTAAAAACTATACCATCAGGGCATATAGAAAGGAAGAGAAAACTGTACTGAATTGCCATATATCCATTCTCCAGATCACTGTTTATCAACATTCTGCCAAATATCCTCATTTATCACCATTGATCCTTATTTTAGACACAACTGGAGTTTTAAATTCTAGAGTGTGTGTCTTTCAAATGTGCCATTCCATGAGTGGCTCAGTCCTGGTACACAGTGCCACACTGACACTGAGGATCCACACTCCTTCTACTTTTCTGTTGTGATATTCATGGTGGTAAGACAGCTGCTACACCTCTAGGAATCACATCAACATTCCAGGCAGGAAGAAGAAAGATCCACAGTAAATGTGCTTAAGGAGCACTTTCAATATTAGACATGAAGACAGTGTGCCAAGGAGAGCAGTAAAATTTGAGGGCCACCACTTAGCAACTCTAATGCAGCACAAACACATGTCATAAATAAAAGACAAGTTTAAAAGCCTACCTAAAATATATGGGAGAATACTAGGAGGTCCGATTCAGAACAACATGTAACCAATATTCATGTATCACTTCTTATTGTTCCCAATGATGCTAACACTTACACACATTATCTCATCAAGTCCTCATAGCAACCCAGTTGAGTAGGTAAAATTATTTTCTTGTTAGTTGCCATTGAGTTGGCTCTGATTCATGGCAACCTTATCTATAATAAAACAAAATTTTACCCTGTCCTGTGCTATCTTTGGGAGCTCTGGTGGCATAGTGCCTAAGGCATTTGACTGCTAATCAGAAGACTGGTGGTTCAAACCCACCAGCCACTCCTTGGAAGGAAGGTTGGGCAATCTACTTCCGTAGTGATACCACCTCAGAAATCCAAGTAGGGGTCGCTAAGAGTTGGATCCGATTCAATGGCAGTAAGTTTGGTTTTGGTTTGATCCCATCTTTATGATCGTTGATATGTGTGAGTCCATTGTTGTAGTTACTGTGTTATTTCATCTCATTGAGGGTTTTCCTTGTTTTCGCTGACCCTCTACTTCACATGATATCCTTTTCAGCAATTGGTCTTTTCTGATGTCACATCCAAAGTGAGGGATATGAAGTCTCACCATCCTTCCTTCTAAGGAACATTCTGGTTGTGTTTCTTCTAAGATTGATTTGTGCTTTCTTTTGGTGATCCTTGGTATATTCAGTGTTCTTCATCAACACAATTTGATTGCACTGATTCTTCTCTCTTCCTTTTTCATTATCTTACAAGGGATAAAATAAGGCCTCAAGAGACTTAACAATTTGTTCAAGGATAAAAAGCTGACCAATGGCAGCCTGCAAAGTCATCCTCTTTTTGCAATCTTCATTTCCTTGATATAGTGAATGCTCCTCAGAGAAAAATCAATAAAAATTGATGCTTTCAAATTCTCACTACTGAAGGCAGCTTCCACTATTTTATGCATGTAGTTCCAAACCCAGGAGCTCTGAAGTGCATATTCTTCTGCGTCCATTGCAGAGAGCAGCCCACTGAGCCACAGGCCTGCCTGTGTCTTTGCCATGAAGCCCTCAGGGTGAAGGTCTGTGCTGCCTCCAGGCAGAGGCCCCTCTCCAGATTCAGATGCACCTGCTAAGAAACTAAGTAAAACCTCCACAGAGCCATTGTTTTCCTGCTTCTTTCAATTTAAGGAAATGTGTGTAGATCCACTAGGATCAAAATGATCTCTGTCAAAGATTTCTGAATTGTCTTCAGAAAAGGAAAATATTGCTTTGTGCCCAGCTCTTGGGATAGTTTAATCACAATATGAATTTCACATAAAAGCAGAGATAGATTTGATGGATGAAGTCCAAAATTATTTTTTTTGCTTTTTATTATGAAAATTTTTCAAAAGTACACAAAAGAAGAGAGAGTAGTATAATGAACCCCTTGGACCCATCCCTCCTGATTCAACAGTTATTAATAATGGCATAGTGCCTAAGGCATTTGTCTGCTAACCAGAAGGCTGGTGGTTCAAACCCACCAACCACTCCTCAGAAGGAAGATTGGGCAATCTACTTCCATAGTGATACTGCCTCGGAAACCTAAGGAGGGGTTGCTGAGTTGGATCTGACTCGACAGCAGTGAGTTTGGTATTTTTTTTGTTTCATCTACTTTTTTTTAATTCTTTTTTTCTAAATATATTTTTAAGATCATTTCACTCTTAAATTCTTATATTTCTTATATAAACTCAGTATTATTTCATATATAAACACATCATCATAACCAACAGTATTAATATCCAACTTACATTCAGATTTTCAGTTGTCTCAAACATGGTGTTTTTAATAATAGGTTTCTTCAAAACAGAATCTAAAAATTGACTCACTACATTCAGCTGTTATGTTGCTTAAATCTCTTTTAAACTAGAGTTGCATACATTTAACAACGCTGAAAAGGTACCCAGTTTCATTTCTCAAAGCGCTCTCTCTCAGCTGTAGGTCTTTTCACTGGCTGTTCTCTCTTCCTTACAGATGTCCCTAGGCTCCCACATCACCTTGAAATCCTCAACTTGTCCTTAATTTTTCATAGCAAGTGAACATCCTTCTAGAAAACCTTTCCTGACCCCCAATCTTTGCTCTATAGCAGAGCAATTCTTATTGAATGCAGACTCTGATTGTACAGTTCAAGGGCAAAGTATAAGATTCTACCTTTTTAACAAGCTTCTGGTGATGTCATTGCTGCTGGTCTAAGGACTATACTGTGAATAGTGAATGCTAGATCCTTTCTCACTTCCTCTATCACAAAATTGATCACACTGTATTTTAATGACCTCTTTGATTATCTGTGTTCCTTCTAGACCAAAGGTTGGCAAACTACTAGAAATATGGAACACATTCACAACAATTCATTTATGTATTCATAAATCCATTTTTTTATTATTATTTAAATCACTTTAAAATATCTTTAACTGCATGAAAAATAATAGCTATGTAGTATGGGATTTATAATATATGTAAAAGTAAAATAAGTGACAATGATAACACAAAGGCCTGGGAGACAGAAATAAGAGTATACTATTGTAAAGTTTATATGGTATAAAGGAAGTGGTATAATATTACTTGCAAATATACTGTCATAAGCTAAAGATGTATACTGTAAACTCTAGAGCAACCACAAAATAATAAAACCAAAAGGTTATTGTTAATAAGCCAACAAAAAATGGAATTACTTTCAAAAACACTCCATTAATCAAAAGAAGAAAAGGGGAACAAAGAATAGAGGGGACAAATATGAAACAAATAGCAAGGTGATTAATTTAAATCTAACCAAATCAGTAGTCACATTATATGCAAATTACTAAATATCTCATTTAAAATGTAGAGATTGTCAGATTGATAATAGAAAGGAAGACTCAAATATAATTTTATCTATAAGAAATATACTTTCAAAATAAGTACACAGATAGATTAAAAGTAAAAAGATGTAAAAAGATATAGAACACAAGTGATAATCAAAAGAAAACTTGAGTGACTAGATTAATATCAGTAATATTGAGAGCAAATAATATTAATGATAAAGAAGGTTATTTTATAATGATGAGAGGGTCAATTCATCAAAAGGACAAAACAATAATAAAGGTTTGTACAGCCAATAACAGAACTTCAAATACATGAAACAAAAACTGCTGAATCTGCATGGAGAAAAAGACAAATTCAAAACTATGGTCAGAGATTTCAATACCCCTCTCTTAATAACTAACAGAACAAGTAGAGGTAAAATCAATATAAACAGGAAAAAATTGACCAAAACAATCAACCAACTTGATTTAATTGACACTGTATCCATCAAGGGCAGAATCTACCTTCTTTTCAAGTACACAAGAAACATTTGTGAAGATAGGCCATATTCAAAGAAGAAATAAAACTATATTTTCAGATAATGTGATCCTATGCATAGAAAATCTCAAAGACTCAACAAAAAAATTACTGTAACTAATTGAAAAATTCAGCAAAGTGGCAGGTATAAGATCAACAAACAAAAATCAGATTCCTTTACACTAACAAAGAGAATTCTGTAAAGGTAATCAGGAAAACAATACCATTTATAATAGCCACCCAAAAGATGAAGTACTTAGGAATAAATCTATGCAGAGACACAAAAGACCTATACAAAGAAAACAACAAAACACTACTACAAGAAACCAAAGAGACCTACATAAATGGAAGAACATACCACATTCATGGATAGGAAGACTTAACATTGTGACAGTGTCAATACTACCCGAAGTGATCTACAGATATAATGTGATCTCAATCCAGATTTCATCATCATTCTTCAAAGAGATGGAAAAACTAATCACCAAATTTATATAGAAAGAAAAGAGATCCCAGATAAATATTGTTAAAGAAGAAGAACAAAATAGGAGGCCTCATTCTTTCCCATCTCAAAACCTACTTGTGGTAGTTAAGGTTGTTGTCAACTTGGTTGGACCTGGTTAAGTGGTTGGGCAGCTGGATGGAGTTATTCCCCATGATGAGAATGGTAATTAACTTCATTGTGGAATCTATTGGAGCAGCTGGGTAGCTGCTTTAGGGATGTGGTCTGCTGCCAATATATAAGAAGTACCTTTGAGGAAGGTCTCCAGCTTATGGCACACTTGAACCCTGCATGTAGCCGAGTCATTGTTCAGCAGCCTGCCATGCTCTTTCAATCTTGGAACTTTCAATGGACTTGAATCAATGGCCTGCCGTGTGGTTTGGTAATATCTGGACTGTTCCTTTTCACTTGTCGACCTTGGGTTTGTCAGCCTCAGCAGCTAGCAGCTGCCTGAGTGAAGAGATGCCTCTAGATTCAGTGGGCTGGGAGCAAGAGGCAGAGCTGAAGCCCAAGGTTGAGTGGCTTTCACCTAGCCCCTAGAGCCTGGCACTTTGAACTCAGACTTCTAGCCTCCAGAACTGTAAGAATAGACTCCTGTTTGTTAAAGCCATCCCATTTGTGGTATATTCCTGTCAAAGCAGCACTAGGTAACCAAAACACTACTACACAGCCATGCTAGTCAAAACAGCCTGGTACTGGTACAACAGACACATAAACCAATGGAACAAAACTGAGAATTCAGAAGTAAATCTATCCACTATGGACATCTGATCTTTGACAAAGGGCTGAAACCCATTAAATGGGGAAGAGATAGTCTCTAACAAATGGTGCTGGCAAAATTGGATATCCCTTTGCAGAAAAATGAAACAGGACTCATATCTTAGACCATGTACAAAAATGAACTCAAGATGGGTAAAAGATCTAAATGTAAAACCTAATACCATAAAGACCATAAAAGGGGGGAGGAGGACAAACTTAGGGGGCCTGATACATGGCATAAATACACTATCAAACATAATTAAAAGTGCACAAACACCAGAAGACAAACTAGATGGCTGAGACTTCCTCATAACTAGGCACTTGTGCTTATCTCACTGCTGTCGAGTCCAAACCAACTCATAGTGACTCCTCCTTGGGTTTCTGAGGCAGTATCACTACAGAAGTAGATCACTCAACCTTCTTTCCAGCATTACGCCACCTAAGGCTTTTGACTGCTAACCAGAAGGCTGGCAGTTCGAACCCACCAGCCACTCCTCAGAAGGAAGGTTGGGTGATGGGAGGAGAAAGGAGGGTACCAACTAGAGGGTAGACACCTATTAACTTGGATGAAGGGGAAGGCAATACACAAAAAAGGGGAGGGCAGCAAAAAACGATCAAGGCAAAAGAAGACATTGGGAATAGTACAAGAGTTAAAGGCAACAGAGGTAAATACTATTATATACACAATCCTACAATAACAGTAATAAAAATAATCTATGAATGGATCCATAGATAAACATGCAAGTTAAACGGATATGGGAAGGAAAATGAGACTATATTCACAAATATATAAAGGTTTCACAGAGGATATTTCTACATATGTATTTACATATGCTGTAAATATATCCGAGAATATTATAGTGCTAACTCATGGACTTCACCAAATGGAGTGCACAGGAATTCAATCAACTACATCTGTGGAAAGAAGTGCTGGAGAAGCTCAATATCTTCAGCCAAAACAAGACCAGGAGCTGATTGTGGAACAGACCATCAACTGCTCATATGCAACTTCAAGTTGAAAGTGAAGACAATTAAAACAAGTCCACAAGAGCCAAAATATGACTGTGATTATATCCCTCCTGAATTTAGAGACCACCTAAAGAATAGATTTGATGCATTGAACATCAATGACCAAAAACCAGAGGAATTGTGGGATGACATCAAGAACATCATCCATGAAGAAAGCAAAAGTTTATTAAAGAGATAGGAAAGGAAGAAAAGACCAAAATGGATGTCAGAAGAGACTCTGAAACTTGCTCTTGAATGGAGAGTTGTTGTTGTTATGCAAATGGAAGAACTGACAAGATAAAAGAGCTGAACGGAAGATTTCAAAGAGCAGCTCAAGATTATTATAATGAACTGTGCAAAAACATGGAGTTAGAAAATCAAAAGGGAAGAACATGCTCAGCATTTCTCTCTAAAAGTACTGAAGAAAAAATTCAAGTCTTGAGTTGCAATATTGAAAGATTCTATGGGCAAAATACTGAGTGTTGCAGGAAACATCAAAAGAAGATGGGAAGAATACACAGTCACTGTATCAAAAAGAATTGATTAATGTTCATCCATTTCAGGAGGTGATATATGATCAAGAACCAATGGTATTAAAGGAAGAAGTCAAAGTCGTCCAAAGGAATTAGTGAAAACAAGACTCTGGTAATTGATGGAATACCCACTGAGATGATTCAACAAACAGATGCCATGCTGGAGGCACTCACTTGTCTATGCCAAGAAATATGGAAGATGTCTACCTGGCCAACTGACTGGAAGAGATCCATATTTGTACCCTTTCAAAAGAAAGATGATACCACAGAATGTGAAAATTATCAAACTATATCATTAATATCACATGCAAGTAAAATCTTGCTGAAGATAATTCAAAAATGGTTGCAGCAATATGCTGACAGAGAACTTCCAGAAATGCAAGCTGGATTCAGAAGAGGACATAGAATGAGGGATATTATTGCTGATGTCACATGGATTTTGGCTGAAAACAAAGAATACCAGAAAGATGTTTACTTGTATTTTATTGACTATGCAAAAGCATTTGACTGTGTGGCTCATAGCAAGTTATGGATAACATTGAGAAGTATGGGAAATCCAGAACACTTAATTGTGCTTATGAGGAACCTGTACATAGACCAGGAGTCTGTCATTCAAACAGAACAAGGGGATATTCCATGGTTTAAAATCAAGAAGGGAGTGCATCAGGGTTGTATCCTTTCACCATTTTTATTTAATCCATGCTGAGCAGATAATCCAAGAAGCTGGACTATATGAAGAACGTGGCAGCAGAATTGGAGGAAGACTCGTTAACAACCTGCAATATGTAGACAACACACCTTTGCTTACTGAAAGTGAAGATAACTTGAAGCACTTACTGATGAAGATTAAAAACTAAAGTCTTCAGTATGGATTACACCTCAACATAAAGAAAATGAAAATCCTCACAACTGGACCAATAAACAACATCATGATAAATGGAGAAAAGATTGAAGTTGTCAAGGATTTCATATTACTTGGATCCACAACAAACATCAATGGAAATAGAGTCAAGAAATCAGATGATATATTACACTCGGCAAATCTGCTGCAAAAGACCTCCTTCAAGTGCTGAAGAGCAAAGATGTGTCTTTGAAGACTAAGGTGCACCTAATTCAAGCTGTGATATTTTTAATCACCTCATCTGCATGTGAAAGCTGGACAATGAATAAGGAAGACTGAAGAAGAGTTGATGCTTTTGAGTTGTGGTGTTGGCGAAGAATACTGAAAGTACCTTGGACTGCCACAAGAACTAACAGATCTGTCCTGGAAGAAATGCAGCCGGAATGTTCCTTGGAAGTGAGAGTGGCCAGATTTTGTCTCACTTACTTTGGTCATGTCATCAGAAGAAACCATTCCCTGGAGAAGGATATTATGCTTGGTAAAGTAGAGGGTCAGTGAGAAAGAAGAAGGCCCTCAATGAGATGAATTGACACAGCGGTTGCAATGATGGGCTCAAGTATAGCAGGGATTGTGAGGTTGGTACAGGATCAGGCAGTGTCTCATTATGTTCATTATGTTCAACCTTATGTTGTACATAAGGTTGCTATGAGTCAGAGCTGACTCAATGGCACCTAACAACAAAAAAAAAACAGGAGGAAAATTTGAAATTTTCTTAGCCATAACCAAAAACTGTGAGGGAATGAGTCACTGGGCCTGAGGGCTCAGGACAATAGTCTTGGGGGACATCAAGGTCAATTGTCACAGCATAGCCCACAAAGAAAATGTTCTACATCCAACTTTGGTTAAGTGGTGACTGGGAGGTCCTACATAGAGTGTGAGTAAAATGTGGAACAAAACTCAAAATCATCAAAAAGATCAGGCATACTGATCTGATAGAGACACGGGAACTCCTGAGACTATGGCCTCTAGAGCCCCCCCACCCCCAAGCCTGGAACTGAACTCACTCCAATGGCTCAACTTTCAGCCAAGGAATAGGTAGGCCTATAAGGTGAACAATAACACCAAGGAGGCACACGCTCATAAGAACAATCAGCCATATAATCAAAAGGGCACATTTGCCCATGGATACAGCTCATAAGGCAGAAAGGGAGAGGAAAGAAAGATAAGTGGAAATAGTAAAAGGGAGAAAGTGGAAACAGTGCTGTTACATTGTGGGGATTGCAATCAACGTCACAAAACAAACTGTTTACGATTTGTTGAATGGAAAAGCATTTTGTAAGCTTTCACCCAAGTCACAATAAAAAGTTAAATAAATAGATAATAGGCATTCTAGGAATAGGTTTTTGTTTTGTTTTCCTTTTTAGCAGATTCCTTGGCGGAAGAAGGGAAATTTTGGAAGAGCATTAGTGGAGGAGCAGCAAGGCAACATCTTAGTTCTATAGTGCTGCTATAAGAGAAATATCACAAGTGCATGGCTTCAACAAACAAATTCATCCTCTTACTGTTTAGGAGGCTGGAAGTCCAAATTCAGAGTGCCAGCTCCAGGGGGGGACTAGACTAGAAGTCTGAGTTCAAGGTGCTGTCTCTAGAGGCTGGGTGGATGTCCCTCAACCCAGGGCTTCAGCTCTGCCTTCCAGGTACACTGGAGCAAGCTGGAGATGCCTCTTGACCTGTGAAGCTTCTGGTTACTGAGACTGATGAATCCAAGATAGGCAGGTAAAATGGCAGACTGTTGACTCAAAGACTTCAGAGGCAACAATCCCAAGATCAGCAGGCAGCACAACAGACACGGGCTCAAGTTCAGGAACCAGACCCAAAGACATGAAGAACCAAATGCATTATCCTTTCTGTAGATACTGGAAGAGGGCTCACCCCAAAGGCAACTCTCCTTCAACTGATTAAGTGGTCACAGCAGATTTCACAGTGGAGGTGATTATACTATGTCCAATCTCATCATGAAGAATAACTAACTCCAGCTGCCAAGCCACTCAAAATCACAGCCCAGCCAAGTTGACACACAACCTTAACTACCACAGGCAAGGATGCGTACAAGGAAGAAACAGCCAGTGGGCAGAGCAGAAAGAGAAGGCACAGGTGCCTGATATTCTAATTCTTTTGCCTTTGAGTTAATTTAGAAATAGAATAGTGTATGGATACTTGAATGCACCACCACTCATCTGTCAGTTTGTCATACTGTGGTGGCTTGTGTGTTGCTGTGATACTTGAAGCTGCATCACTAGAAGCTGTATTTCAGATATCAGCAGGATCACCCAGAGTGGATAGGTTTCAGTGGAGCTTCTAGACTAAGACAGACTGGGAAGAAGAAAGGGACCATTCACTTCTCAAAAAATTGGTCACTGAAAACCTTGTGAATAGCAGGGAAACGTTGTCTGATATAGTGCCAGAAGATGAGCCCCTCAGGTTGGAAGGCACTCAAAATATGACTGGGGAAGAGCTGCCTCCTCAAAGTAGGGTCTATCTTAATGACGTGAATAGAGTAAAACTTTCTGGACCTTCCTTTGCTGATGTGGCACAACTCAAAAGAGAAGAAGCAGATGCAAACACCCATTAATAGTCAGAACATGGAACTCATGGAATAAGAATCCAGGAAAAATACAGGTTGTCAAAAATGAAATGGAATGCATGAAGATCAATTTCCTAGGCAATAGTGAGCTGAAATGAAGTAGTATTGGCCACTTTGAATCAGACAATCATATGGTCTACTATGCCAGGAATAATAAACTGAAGAGGAATGCTTGGCATTCATCATCAAAATGAACATTTCAAGATGTATCCTGAAGTGCAATGTAGTATCCATACATCTACAAGAAGGCCAGTAAATACTATTATTAAAATTTGCATACCAACCACTAAAGCCAAAGAAATTGAAGATTTTATCAACTTCTGCAGTCTGAAATTGACAAAACATGAAATCATGATGTATTGATAATTACTGACTACTGACAAAGAAGCATCAGTTGTTGGAAAATATGGCATTGGTGATAGACATGATGCCAGAGACCACATGATAGAATTTTGTAAGACCAATGACTTATTCATTGCAAACATCTTTTTCAACAACATAAATGGTGATTATATGTGTTAACCTCACCAGACGGATTAACACAGGAATCAAATCAATAACATCTGTGGAAAGAGGCAATGGAGAAGCTCAATATTATCAGTCAGAACAAGGCCAGGAACTGACGATGAAACAAACCATCAATTGCTCATGTGCAAGTTCAAGTTGAAGCTGAAGAAAATTAAAACAATTCCATGAGAGCCAAAATATAACTTTGAGTATATTGTTGTTGTCAGGGGCCACTAAGTCAACTACGACTCATAGCAACAGTACGGACAACAGAACAAAACACTGCCCAGTCACGTGCTACAGTGTAGTAAATTACTTAGTATGGCTTTTCTACCCATAAGTCATTGTAAACTCAGTGGTGGAATGAGCAACTGAGGAGCTCCTGATTGTAAATGTTATCCACCTGGGTTATCTGTTGGGCGTGGCACAATACAATGTTCTGGGAGGTTCCCACTCTCTCATGTGCTTAGAGTTCTGATGCTATGATTGGTTGGTTTGGCCACTCTGCCAGGCTCAAAAGGAGGCCTCCTAGAGGCAGAACTCTCTCTGACTGCTGGCTGAGGAAGGATGCACTCCTGCAAGAGACGTGCTGCTACAAGAGACACGTGCTGCTGGGAAAGAGACCCAAGAGACACGCATTGCTGAGTGAGACACCGAGGGGCATACACTGTTGGGAGAGAGACTGTGGGAGACTTTTGGCTGAGAGACGGTGAGCTGGGAGAGAGACTGAGCATTTTTCCTGAACTTGAATTGTAGCCTGTGGTGCTTCCCTAATAAATCCCATAATCTGTGAGCTCTGTGTGGCCACTGTAGCGAATTATCGAACCCAGGAGAGAGGTGGTGGTGCTTTGGGAGGAACAGTTGGTGAAAGGGCTGGAGGGAGGCAGCATGTCCGGCCTTGCAGTAATAGGCCTTGGGCTATTAATGGTGATTCTGCCTTTCTCTTGTGGGGTTCTAGGAGGTCAGAATATGCAGCCTCCTTGCCCTTTTTGCATGTGCCATCTTCACAATCCCTTGCTATACTTGAGCCCATCGTTGCAGCCACTAGTTGTGTCAATCCATCTTGTTGAGGGTTTTCCCCTTTTATGCTGAACATCTACTTTATCAAGCGTGATACCCTTCTCCAGGGAATGGTCCCTTCTGACAACATGACCAAAGTAGGTGAGATGAAGCCTGGCCATTTTCACTTCTAAGGAATATTCTGGTTGTACTTCTTCCAGGACATATTTGTTCTTTCTTCTGGCACTCCATGGTATTTTCAGTATTCTTTGCCAACATTCAATTCAAAGGCATCAACCAGTCTTCAGGCTTCCCTAATCATTGTCCAGTTTTCACATACATATGACACATTGAAAATATCATGGCTTGGATCATGCGCATTCTTCAAAGTGACATGTTTGCTCCTTAACATTTTAACGAGGTCTTTTGCAGCAGATTTGCCTAGTGCAATACAACATTTGATTCCTTGACTGCTGCTTCCATGGATGTTGATTGTAGATCCAAGGAGAATGAAATCCTGACAACCTCAATCTTTTCTCCATTTATCATGATGTTGTTTATTGGTCCCATTGTGAGGATTTTTTTTTTTCTTTTTACGTTGAGGTGTAATCCATACTGTAGATTGTAGTCTTCAATCTTCATCAGTAAGTGCTTCAAGTCATCCTTACTTTCAGCAAGCAAAGTTGTGTCGTCTGTGTATTGCATGTTGTTAATGAGTCTTCCTCTAATCCTGATGCCATGTTCTTCTTCATATAGTCACTTCTCAGATTATTTGCTCAGCGTACAGATTGAATAAGTATGCTGAAAGGATACAACCCTGACACATTCCCTTCCTGATTTTAAACCATGCAATATCCCCTTGTTCTGTTAAAATGACAGCCTCTTGATCTATGTACAAGTTCCTCATGAGTACAATTAAGCATTCTGGAATTCCCATTCTTCATAATGTTATCCATAATTTGTTATGATCCACACAAATGTTTTTGAATAGTCAATAAAATACAAGTAAACATCTTTCTGGTATTCTTTGCCAAGATCTATCTGACATCAGCAATGATATCCCTCATTCTATGTCCTTTTCCGGATCTAGCTTGAATTTCTGGAAGTTCCCTGTCAACACACTGCTGCAACCATTCTTTAATTATCTGCAGCAAATTTTACTTGTGTGTGATATTAATGATATTGTTCAGTAATTTCCACATTCTGGTGGATCACCTTTCTTTGGAATGGGCACAAATATGGATCTCTTCCAGTAATTTGGCCAGGTAGCTGTCTTCCAAATTTCCTGGCACAGACAAGTAAGTGCCTCCAACACTGTGTCTGTTTGTTGAAACATCACTATGTGTATACGATCAATTCCTGGAGTCTTGTTTTTTGCCAATTCTTTCAGTGCAGCTTTAACTTCTTCTTCCAGTACCATTGGTTCTTGATCATATGTTACCTCCTGAAATAGTTGAACATCAATCAATTCTTTTTGGTACAGTGACTCTGTGTATTCCATCCATCTTCTTTTGATGCTTCTGGCATCATTCACTATTTTGCCCATGGAATCCTTTGATAAAGTAGTGCAAGGCTTGAATTTTTTTCTTCAGTTCTTTCAGCTTAAGAAGTGGCAAGTGTATTTTTCCCTTTTGGTTTTCTAACTCCAGGTCTTTGCACATTCCGTTAGAATACTATGTTTTGTCTTCTTGAGCTGTCCTTTGAATTCTTCTGTTCCACTCTTTTATCTCATCATAACTTCCATTTGTTTCAGCTACCTTCCATTCAACAGCATGTTTCAGGTCTCTTCTGGCATCCCAGGCTTACAGGTGAGGAGAGACAACGCAGGGACGCCAGAGTAGCAGGC
>NW_006922662.1:126158-126656 GCF_000298275.1 Orycteropus afer afer
TGAACTTGCATATGAGCAGTTGATGGTCTGTTCCACAGTCAGCTCCTGGCCTTGTTTTGGCTGAAGATATTGAGCTTCTCCATCACTTCTTTCCATAGATGCAGTCAATCTAACTCCTGTGTATTCCATTTGGAGAGGCCCACGTGTATAACCACCATTTATGTTGTTGTAAAAAGGTATATGCAATGAATAACTTGTTGGTCTTGCAAAATTCTATCATGTGATCTCCAGCACCATTTCTATCACCAAGGCTGTATTTTCCAACTACCAATGTTTCTTCATTTCCAACTTTCACATTCAATCACCAGTAATCATTAATATATCTTGATTACATGTTTTATCAATTTCAGACTACAGAAGTTGGTAAAAAATCTTCAATTTCTTCATCTTTGGCTTTAGTGGTTGATTCATAAATTTGAATAATTGTTGTTATTGTTGTTATGTGCCATCGAGTCAAACCCGACTCATAGCGACCCCTCCTTGGGTTTCCGAGGCAGT
>NW_006922662.1:126877-127874 GCF_000298275.1 Orycteropus afer afer
ATGTTTGCAGCTGTTTCTTCCCGTTTTGAGTAGTGCTTCATCAGCAAATGGAAATCCAAGAAGCTTTACTCCATCCATGTAATTAAGGTCAACTCTACTCTGAGGAGGCAGATCTTCCCCAGCTTTATTTTGAGTGCCTTCCAATCTGAGGTTCTTAAATTCTTAATCTTCTGCTTGAATGAAGAGTATCTAAAGTGAATGGAAGATATGATGAAATAAAAGAGCTTAAGAGAAGCTTTCAAAGGGTGGTTCAAGAAGACAAAATGATGAAATATGCAAATACCTGGAACAAGAAAACCAAAAGGGGAGAACACAATCACCATTTCTCAAGCTTAAAGAACTGAAGAAAAATTCAAGCTTTGAGCTGCAATATTGAAGGATTCTAAAGGAGCTCAGTGGTGTAGTGCCTATGGCATTTGATTGCTAACTAGAAGGTTGGTGGTTCAAACCCACCAGCCACTCCACAGAAGGAAGAATGAGCAATCTACTTCTGTAAAGATTTACTGCCTTGGAAACCCAAAAGGAGTTACTGAGTCAGAAGTGACTCGATGGCAGTGAGTTTGGTTTTTAGAGTTTGGAATAGGCAAAATAGTGAATGATGAAAGTAGCATCAAAAGAAAATGGAAGGAACACACAGTCACTGGTGGATGTTCAACCATTTCAGGAGGTAGCATATGATCAAGATCTGATGGTACTGACAGAAGAAATCCAAGTAGGATTAAAGGAACTAATGAAAAACAAGGTTCCAGGAATTGATGGAATACCCATTGAGATGTTCCAACAAATGCATGCAAAACTGAAGGCTCATTTATGCTAAGAAATTTGGTGGGTTTGAACCGCCAGCCTTCTGGTGAGCAGTCAAGTGCCTTAGGCACTATGCTACCAGAGCTCCTTGGATCCCCCTTATGACACCATTAAACCACCAGCCACTCCTCGGAAGGAAGGTTGGGCAACCCTACTTCTGTAGTGATACTGCCTCAGAAACCCAAGGAGGGGT
>NW_006922662.1:128109-132853 GCF_000298275.1 Orycteropus afer afer
ATATTATTACAGCATATTATTAAAACTCCAGCCACTCCTCGGAAGGAAGGTTGGGCAATCCTACTTCCGTAGTGATACTGCCTCGGAAACCCAAGGAGGAGTCGCTATGAGTCGGGGCCGACTCGACGGCACATAACAACAACAACAACATTATTAAAACAGTACATTTCATGTGATAGTAAAAATCTGAATATGTACAAAACCTTAATGTGCATTAGAACTTTAATAAATGCTGAAATTTGAATGTGCACTGAAAACAAATTTAAACTTTAATGGAATGAAATCTCTGACTTTTCTTAAGATTAGAATGGAGTTTTACCAAGGATTTGCCACTAGATGTCAGCCTTGTCAAACCTAATCTGACAATGAACTCCAAAAACATTTGAAGAGTGAACTGAAAATGAAAGGAAAAAGGTACAACAATAAATGTAGAAAAACAACACACAAGGAAACAGAACTTAATTCAATTTATGTCTGGGCATAAGAGGCCCATTCTGTCACTGAATCTCAAACTCTGCTGTAATGTCCCAGGGGCTTACAAAGATAAGGTGCCTTTGAATCCCACTTCTGACACCATTAATGTCAAAGGGTAAAAGTGCCTACTCTGTTCAAATAATAATAATAATAAAAAGCAAAGAGATTTATTGAAGGTTCAAAACCAGTTTGAACCAGGGACACATTAGGTCTCACAAAGTGAAAACCAAACACTCTGAGGAATGGGAGGTAAGAGGGTATATTTATATTATAAAATCAGAGACTAAAAATTTAAAATTTTTGATTGGTGATTAGTGATTTTGAGAGGTGGAAGGCAGGATATCTTGAAGCAGGAAATGAAGGGGAACAGTACAATGTATGTGGGTGGACTACTGGGATAAGTTATAAACTTAAATTGTGTAAAGAGTATACGGGGTGGTCACAAGATGATTACAAAACATTCTTTTAAAAGTACATTCTGTTAAAATAACTATGTGAGCAATAATTTTTTTGAGGATGGTTGGCATCAGCGATATCTAATAAGCATCAATATCTTCCCAGGAACACTCTTTCCACATCCTTGGCTTATCCACAAAGAAAAAGTTTCTTCAGTTGCAAGCTTGTAAGTCCATATAGCTTACTGGTTGTTAAAGCAGTAAGCAAGTACTACGATGAAGTCTGGACTCAAACTCAGCCTAGCCATTTTACTAAGGTCAAGCATACCAGTTCTTAGAGCTCTCATACAAAAGAAAGAAGTAAAACTGACTTTATTTGTAGACACAGTATGATCACCTCTGTAGAAAATCTGATGTCATGCCTCCCAAAATAGTTCTATAGACTCAATGCAATCTCTATCAAAATGGTAGTTGGTTTTTCATAGAAATTCAAAGCTGATTTTAAAATTGATGTGGAAATGCAAAGGACCTAGAATAGCCAAAAAAAGACAAAATTGTAGGATTGCTATATCTGATTTTAGAACTTACCATAATCAACACAGTGTGGTTTTGAATTAAAGATAGGTAAGCAGATCAGTGGAACAGAATGGAGAGTCAAGAAATATACCTACACATATTTGGACAACTATGTTTTAACAAAGTTGTAAAGACAATTCAATAGGGAAAGGATCATTTTTCAACAAATGGTGCTGAAACTATTGGACATCCATAAGCCAAAATATGGAACTATATACTTCACATCATACACAAAAATTAATTCAAAATGGATCATAGACCTAAATATAAAACCTAAAACTAGGAAACATCTAGAAGAAAATATAAGAGAAAAATCTTTAAGTTAGACAATGATTTCTTAGCTGTGATACCAAAAGCATGATCCATAAAAGAAAAAATTGATAAATTTCTCTTCATCTAAGTTAAGAACTTCTACTTTTCAAAAGGAACTCTTAAGGAAACAGGAAAGCTGCTAAGCTCACTGAGAGAAAATATTTGCAAAGCATATATATTTGATTTTAAAAAAAAGATCTGATAAAAAAAGTTTTATCCAGAATATTTAAAGAACTCTCAAAATTTTATAATAAGAAAACAATCTATTTTTCAAAAAAGAAAATAGGCAAAGGATTTGAATAGACACTTCACCAAAAACTATATAAACCAAAAACAAAACCCCTGCCATGAAGTCAATTCCAAGTCACAGTGATCCTATAGAACAGAGTAGAGATTCCCCTAAGAGTTTCCAAGGCTGTAAATCTTTATAGAAGTAGACCACCTCATCTATCTACCATGGATCAGCTGGTGGGTGTGAACCGCCAATCATTTGGTTAGCAGCCAAATCCTTTAACCTGCTATAGTAGCTCTTTAAAAATATATACAGTTGGAAAATAAACACATAAGAAGATATTAAACATCATTAATCATTAGGAAAATGCAAATTAAACCCAAAATGAGATACCACTAAACATTTAATAGAACAGCTAAAATTAAAAAGTCTGACTATACCAAGTGGTAGCAAGGATGTAGAAAAATTCTCATACACTGCAGGAGTGAATGGAAAATTTGGGGGGGGGTTACTCTGGAAAACAGTACAAGTTTCTTACAGTTAAAATAAAATTTATCATATGACTCAACCATTCCAGTTCTTGGTATTTACCCAAGAAAATTAAAAGCTTTTGTCCACACAGAGACTTACGCATGAATATTCATAGCAGCTTTATTTGTAATAGCCCCAAACTGGAAGCAATCCAAATGTCCATTAAAAGGAAAATGGATAATGTAATAGTGGCATATCCATACAATCGAATACTGGTCAGCAATTTAAAAATAATGAATGATTAACAAATACAACATGCATGAATCTCAAAATAATGATGTCATGTGAAAGAAGTCTATACTACATAGTTTTATTTATACAAAATTTGAAAAATTGCAAACTAATCTATTACCTATTACTGTTAGCATTGTACTTTCTGTCATCACAGAAAGTAGATCAGTAGCTGCCTAGGAGGAAAGGTTGGAGAGAGTAGGAAAAGGCATTTATAAAAAAAGCATGAAGAATATTCTGGGGGTGATAAATAATATTCCTTACCTTGGCTATAGTGATCATTTCACAGGTGTATGCACACATAAAATTTTATTTTATTGTATACTTTAAATACGTGCAGTTTATTGTATGCCAATTTTATCTTAACAAAGCAGTCTTTTTAAAAGAAAAAAAAAAAGAAACCATTATTTCAAATCAGTAGAGGTAGGACAGAGGTATATATAGGTCCTTAGCAAAGCTGAACAAAAAGATAAACCTCTCCCTGGAAGCAGTAGAGCAAGATGCAACTTCTTTACGAAGCTTCTCTTCCTGCCTACACAGAACCCATCTTCCCCCTTCCCTGGCATTCCATGATATTCCCTGTTTACCTAGTACTCAGTGCTTCCTTGGTATCTCCCCAGGCATTTGCTATCTCATTCCCAAGAAAGATCACCATGTAGTAGCTTCTTCTCTTATCTTTTCTCTCTCTTCTCCTTTCATGAAATCTATTCTCAACCTGTCAGTTTGGAAAGGAAATGATTTACTAATTCTCACAAAATTGTAAAACAAACATTAAAAGCAGCTCTTCATGTTACCTTCTTTATCACTAACCACCCCCAACTATCAGTAAGATATACATTTTTAAAAAGCAACTGCTTTCACCCAAAATAATAAACTGTTAAAGGTGGAATTTTAGGCAGCAACAAGGGACTGCTTTGTAGTGTAGGAGATATTCTGGCATCGATTTCATATTTTAGATCAATCTCAATATAAATATTTCCTGTGCTCTCTTCCCATTGTTTAAGACAGATTTTGTGGAATGGGAAAATAGATTTATTTAACAGCTTTGGCCAGTTTTTTTTTATTATTTTTTTCCTCATAAATGTACAAGACTTTGCATTTTGAGGTTCCAGGTGGGACAGGAATCTATGAGATCAAAACACCAGAAGAAATGCTTCTCTAGCTTTTGTAAAGCAAAAAGTCCTGTAAATCTCATCTCCCAAGAGGTGGTCTCAGGAGACTGTTAACCTAATTTTCAGATAGTGAATTAAGTCCTAGATAGGAGTCCTATAAATTATCTTAAATGTTTATAACCAACAAGAGTTGCCATTCTGACTCATGGTGACCCCATATGTTTTGGAGTAGAACGGCACTCCATAGGATTTTCAAGAATTGTGAGCTTTCAGAAGTAGATTGCCAGACTTTTCCTCTACATGACTCTGGGTGGATTCACACTGCCAACCTTTCAGTCAGTAGCCATGCTCAACCATTTGTGCAGGCACCCAAAATTCTCAGAGGCCATGGCCAACAGACAGTACTATCTCAGAGACATCAGTTTTACTTCAGAGACTTAAAACAAACAGTTTAAAAAATATTTATTGCAGAGCTGTTATGTGTCAAACCCTATGTTAGGCCTTAGGAACACAGCTGTGAATAAGACAGTCACCATCCCTGGCCTTACAACATTTAAAGTCTAGATGAGAAGACATACCTCCTACCAGCAGCTCCAAACATGATAAGGGCCCCAGACTGCTAAGATCATGTAGGACTGGGGAACCTAACCAAGTCTGGAGTGTCAGAGAAAGTTTCCTGGAGGAGGTAATATTTAAGCTGAGATTTAAGAGGTGATGAGGTAAACAAGGCAAAAGGAAACACTGAGAGGTATGCAAGAATAAAGGAGAGGAGGGGGGGCAAGATGGCGGACTAGGCAGAAGGATTACACAGACCCTCTTCAACAAAGAAAAGGGAAACCAATTAACACAGACACAGAAGATAATCTTGGACCCCTGAGCCT
>NW_006922662.1:141054-168456 GCF_000298275.1 Orycteropus afer afer
AAAAAAAAAAGAATAAAGGCGAACTATGGTGAATACTATAACATACACTATCCTGCAACAACAGTAATAACAAACAATAATTTGTGAGGGGATACATAAGTAGATAGGTATGCTAAATATGCATGGGGGGTCATACATGGGTATGCATATATATGTTGTCTACACATATATTTGTATGTGCTGCATGTACATTCATATATATAATAGAGCACATAGAGGGCACAGCCATGGAAACTTCTTAGACATAATCAAACACTTCACAGGACTGGGTTACTGGGCTTGAAGTCAAGGACCAATCTAGCCTAGACTATAGGCTAAGGATCGATCTAGGTCAATTGGCATACCATAGTGGCATCTGGGATCTTAAAAGCTTGAGAACAACCATCTAAGATACAACTATTGGTCTCTTCCCACCCAGAACAAAGGGATGTTGTTGTTGTTGTTATGTACCGTCGAGCAGGACCCGACTCATAGCAACCCCTCCTTGGGTTTCCAAGGCAATATCACTATGGAAGTAGATTGCCCAACCTTCCTTCTGAGGAGTGGCTGGTGGGTTTGAACCACCAGCCTTCTGGTTAGCAGTCAAGTACCTTAGGCACTACGCTACCAGAACTCCTGAGCCAAGGGATAGTGAAAAAAGAGAGAGAGAGAGAGTCAAGGAAGCAATTAATCCAAAGGACTAATGGCCACATGAACCACAGCCTCTTCCAACCTGAAACTAGAAGAACTAGATGGTGCCCAGTTACCACTACCCACGACTTCTGATCAGGGACACAATAGAAGGTCTTGGTTAGAATGGGTTAAAAATAAACAAAACTCAAATTTGTTTAAAAAAAAAAAAGAAAGAAAAAGAGAAAGAGACCATACTTACTGGTCTAATAGAGACTAGAGGAACCCCCAAGACCATTGCCTTAATTCACCCTTCTAATGTAGAACTGAAGCCACTCCTAGAGGCCACCTCTCAACCAAATATACTAGCCTATAAAATAAACAATAGCACCCATGAAAAACGCACTTCTTAGAACAGTCAATTGTGCAAGATCAAAAGGGCAACATTTGCTCAAAAACAAAGTTGAGAAGGTAGTAAGGGGTAGAGAAATTGGGTGAATGGAAACAGAATCCAGGGTGAAAACAGGGAGAGTACTAATACATTGCAGAGATTGCAACCAATGTCACAGAACAATTTGTGAATTAATTACTGAATGGAAAACAAATTTCCTGTGTAAACTTTCACCCAGAGCACAAGAAAATGTCTCCAAAAAATGATTGAAAAATAAAAATCTAATTGCCAAATAAAATTTTTTTAAAAAAAAGATGAGACACAGAGACAGGGGTAGAGAGTTTGAGTCCTAGGGTATATTACGTGTCATGTTCTTGAAACAAGAGAAGCCATGTTAATTTGAAAATCCAAGACATAAACAGTATGAATAAGATACAGAAACTTTGAGAGTAACTCAGATGAGGTTTGAGAAGTCACACAGAGCCACATCTTGTAGGCTTTATGGAACAGGTAAAAGAATTTTGGTCTTTAATCAAAGAGCCATGACAACCCATTGAAGGGATTTGAGCAGTGAAATAACACGAAGAGATGTGCATTTCAGATTCAGTAAAACTGAAAAATCAAATCCACTGCCATCGCGTAGATTCCAACTCATAGTGACCCCCCCATTGGGTTTCCAGGGCTATCGATCTTTATGGAAGGATACTGCCTCATCTTTATTCCACAGAGAAGCTGGTGGGCTTGAACCACCAACTTTTTGGTTAGCAGCCAAATGCCTTAACCACTACACCACCAGAGCTCCTTCCAGATTCAGAAACCCAGGCATTTATTTGACGTCACCACAGATGTCCATACTGGTTCAGAGTTGGGCTCACATTCTGCTTATCTTCTCTATTAGTTCTGCAAGTAAGTTAACCTCTCTGTGCCTCTGTTTCTCATTTGTAAAAGAGAATAACGATTTTACCTCTTCACAGAGTTCAATACAATAGGGTTTAATACATAGGATTTAATACAAATATTAAATATGTTTGGAGCTCTGGTGATATAGTGGAGCTCTGGTGGCGTAGTGCCTAAGGCTTATCAGAAGGTTGGCAGTTCAAACCCACCAGCCATTCCTCAGAGGGAAGATTGGGCGGGCAATCTACTTCCATAGTGATACAGCCTTGGAAACCCAAGGAGGGGTCACTATGAGTCAGAGATGACTCGACTCGATGGCACATAACAACAACAACAAATTAAATACATTAATACATGGAAAGTATTTGGGATTGTGCTTGTCCTGTAGAAAAGCCTCAAAAGAATTATCAGCACTAGTATTTATATGGGGTGGCATTTGACCATCTCTAACTTCCCAAGCAAGGAGGAAGACCAAGATCACCACTGACAGCCCAACGCTGAAAATTATGAGGCAGAAGTCAGACATGCTGCCACCCTCCAACATCATTACCAATTCTGACACCAGCAGTCCCTCCCACAGCACTCTACTTCTCTGCTGGGTTCAATAATTCGTTGTAGTGGCCACACAGAAGTCACAGACAACACTCACAATTATGGGGTTTATTAGGGAAGTAACAGGCTACAATTCAGGATCAGGAACGACTCAGAGTACAGTTCTTCAATCAGGACAGCCTCTTCTCAGCCCTGCCACAGGCTTGCTTCTCTCTGGCCTCAGGCTCTTGGTCCTACAGACTCTTGGCTTCTGCTCTGCTCAGGCAAATGTTACAAAGCTATTTTAGCCCTGTCAATATTGTTGTTGTTGTTGTTGTTGTTGTTGTTGTCAGTTGCCACTGAGTTGGATCAAACTCACAGCAATCCTAAGTACAACAGACTGAAACAATGCCCAGTCCTGCACCATCCTCACAATCCTTGCTATGCCTGAGCCCATCCTTGCAGCCACTGTGTCAATCCATCTTGTTGAGGACCTACCCTTTTGTTGACCATCCACTTTACCAGGCATGATATCCTTCTCCAGGGAACAGTGCCTTCCGACAACATGACCAAAGAAGGTGACTGCACTTTTTCCAGGACATATTTATTTGTTCTTCTGGTAGTCCATGATACTTTCAGTATCTCAAAAGCATTCGCTCTTCTTCGGGCTTCCTTATTCATTGTCCAGCTTTCACAAGCATATGAGGCTATTGAAAATACTTTGGCTTGGGTTAAGTGCACCTTAGTCTTCAAAGAGACATCTTTGCTCTTCAGCACTTGTAAGAGGTTTTTTTGCAGCAGATTTGCCCAGTGCAATACATCATCTGATTTCTTGACTACTGCTTCCATCAGTGTTAATTGTGGAACCAAGTAATACGAAATCTTTAACAACTTCAATCTTTTCTTCATTTATCATGATGCTGCTTATTGGTCCAGTTTTGAGGATTTTCATTTTTTTTATGCTGAGGTGTAATCCATATTGCAGACTGTAATCTCTAATCGTCATCAGTAAGTGCTTCCAGTCATATTCGCTTTCAGCAAGCAAGGTTGTGTTGTCTGCATATCACAGGTTGTTAATGAGTCTTCCTCCAATCCTGCTGCCACATTCTTCTTCATATAGTCCAGCTTCCTGGATTATTTGCTCAGTATACAGATTGAATAAAAAAACAAACCAAACTCACTGCTGTCAAGTCGATCACGACTCATAGTGACCCCTCCGTGGGTTTCCAAGCCAGTATCTCTATGGAAGTAGATTGCCCAACCTTCCTTCCAAACAGATTGAATAAGTATGGTGAAAGGATACAACCCTGACACACTTCCTTCCTGATTTTAAACCCTTGCACTTTTCCCTTGTTCTGTTCAAATGACAGCCTCCTGGTCTATGTACAGATTCCTCATGAGCACAATTAAGTGTTCTGGAATTCCCACACTTCTCAATGTTATCCATAATTCGTTATGATCCATACTGTCAAATGTTTTTGCATAATCAATGAAACAAAAATAAACATTTTGCTGGTATTCTTTGCTTTCAAGATCCATCTGACATCAGCAATGATATCCCTCATCCCACATCCTCTTCTGAATCCAGCTTGCATTTCTGGAAGTTCCCTGTCAATATACTACTGCAACCATTTTTGAATTATCTTCACCAAGGTTTTACTTGTGTGTGATATTAATGATATTGTTTGATAATTTCCACATTCTGTGAGATCACCTTTCTTTGGAAAGGGTACGAATATGGATCTCTTCCAGTCAGTTGGCCAGGTAGCTGTTTTCCAAATTTCTTGGCATAGACAAGTAAGTGCCTGCAGCATAGCATCTATTTGTTGAAACATCTCAATGGTTATTCCATCAATTTCTGGATCCTTGTTCTTCGCCCATTTGTTCAGTGCAGCTTTGATTTCTTCCTTCAGTATCATTGGTTCTTGATCATATGCCACTTCCTGAGAAAGGCACCCCATTCTGCCAGCAAGCCTCCTGCTCACCTTTCTTGCTCTGTGGGTCCGGAACACTACTGTGCTGTCTGTTGCTGGGTGTGCTGCTGATTCTTGTCATCTCTCACCACCTCAGCAGAGTGTTACAGCTCTCTCTCTGTCTCCTGGGTTAAGGAGATTTGGTGCAGGGATTTGGAGTCCAAGGACACACTTCACTCCTGGGTCTTGATTGTTGATGGTAGTGATAATCTCTCTTTCTGCCTCTGGGATAGTTCATTTTAAGCCTCATGGGATGGCAAAAATGACCAATTCCCATGTTAGGGTTCCATACACATTATTTCAATGGTCCCATCCCCACAAGGGTGCCATATATCTTATTTACATTATTAACAAGCTATCCAATCCCTTTGGTGTGCTGCAAGGACCTCACATTTGTATAGTCTCACCCAGACATTTGGTGGAAGTTAGAAAGACTATGGCTAGAAGGGCCATACCAAGCAATTCACTGTACTGCAGGTTACGCCTGGCTCTTTTAGCCATTGGTCCTTTGGTACTTGAAAGATTAACTTCCCCTTCTCAATCATTTTAAGTGTAAGCTCAAGCACTTCATTCCCTCCATTTTAGATAGCAGTCTTAATTGTCCATCCCAATCAAATCAGTACTCTGAGGAGACAAGCATGTTCCTTTCTCTGAAGAATCTTCTGTTCCCATTGGAACTTTGAGCATCTGTATCCATAAGAAAAGTCCAATTCAGATCAAGCCATCAAATTGTAGCAACTTATACTACCTTATAGTGTCAAAATCTTTCTCTCCATTCAGTCACATTTTGATCAGCTCTAGCCATCTAAGCTATGTTAATGTCTACTAACTATAAGCTTGGGAGTTCACACAGCTCCCTGCACTTCAGATGAGCCAGCCCCTTCCTCTCTCTCTCATCCCTAGTGCCCATGGGCTAGGTCAGCTGCCCACAAGCTCCAGAGTCTACACAACTCCCTGCATTTCAGACCAGCTGGCCCCACCCCTCTCTTTCTGAGCCTCCATGGGCTAGGTCAACAGGTGCCAAGGGAACATGTCCACACTCAACTCATCTCTTCATTGCTGCACCTCCTCCCCTTCCACTTAATGAGTGGACTCAGGTGGTCACAAGAAGTGAGTGTTTCAGGCTGTCTACTTGCTGGTTCCTTTTAACTTCCAGTCCTGGAAGGGGATCTTTTGAATGGACATTGGCTTCTCCTGACTCAATGAACCCAAAGACAAACCACTTGCTTGAAATTCAAAAAGTAAAATCATCATTTTTTTCCCCCTCTGCTGGTCCTTCCTTCAAGTGCAAATCTCCTGTTCTCTCAGCAGTTCTGGGTGGGTTTGCATGTATTTTCAAATGCAAATTTCCTTTGTCTGAAGGTTCTGGATGGGGCTTAGGTTTTCAACCTAAATTCCCAATAATCTATACACAGGGCTACTGGCTTGGAACAAAAATTCTGTTTTCCTTCTGGGCAAATTCTAGTTTCCCTTTTAGCATATCCAATCAAGTATTGGCTAAAGGCAGAAATACACTCTCTTTGTAATTTATAATATTCATTTTTATCATACAACTAGAGAGGAGAAATGTTCACTACCCAGATAACACTTTTAAAAGCATTCTGGTGTCATCTTCCCTTCTCTACACCTTGATTATTTTCCCATTCATATTTATATGGCCTTGGGCTATAGCTGGGTGGACCCAGTAGACCCTGGCCCCATATCAATCACCTCATTTAATCAGCCTCACTCTTGCCCCAGGCTTTTCTCCCCTTATCTGCAGCATAACATCTTACATTCCTTTCACCTTATAGGTAACAGCAACCAAAGAAACCATCTGAGAAACAAGGTTTACTTTCACACCTCTTCCTCTTTGTTCTTTTTCTTACAGAGATTCATGCTTCCATGAGTATGGAGCCATTGCAAAAAAAAATCCCACTTTTCACATCAACTGAACCAAAAGTCAGTTCTTTGAAAGATTAATAGAATTGATGAACTCAAGCAAGACTGATAAAGAAAAAAAAAAGAGAGAAAAAATACACAAAGCTCCAATATCAGGAATAAGCAAAAGGATGTAACTACAAATGTTACATACATTAAAAAGATAATAAAGAAATATTAGAAATAACTGTATGCCAATACCACAACTTATCAAAGATGCAAGGAGAAATAGAAAATCTGTTAAAGAAATTTAAGTTACAATTAAATATCTTCCTGCAAAGAACACTCCAAACCTACATGGATTCATTGGTGAGCTCTATAAAACATTTAAGGAAGAAATAATTCCAAACCTATACCAAATTCAAGGAGCTCTGGTGGCATAGTTCTTAAGACATTTGACTGCTAACCATAAGGCTGGTGGTTAAAACCCACCAGCCACTCCTCAGAAGGAAGATGGGGCTATCTACTTCCGTAGTGTTACTTCCTCAGAAACCAAAGGAGGGGTCACTAGGAGTCAGATCCAACTCCATGGCAGTGGGTTTGTATTAACTGTCCAGATTTCACATGTATATGAGGCTATTGAAAATACCTTGTCTTGGGTTAGGTGCACCTTAGTCTTCAAAGAGACATCATTGCTCTTCAGTACTTAAAAGAGACCTTCTGCAGCAGATTTGCCCAATGCAATACATCATCTGATTTCTTGACTGCTGCTTCCATCAGTGTTGATTGTGAAACCAAGTAATACGAAATCTTTAACAACTTCAGTCTTTTCTCCATTCATTGTGATGCTGCTTATTGGTCCAATTTTGAGGATTTTCATTTTCTTTATGTAATAGAGGAAATATTTCTTCCTCTATTTTTTAAGGAATTTGTATTCCAAGAAATTCCAATCAAAATCCCCAAAGGCTTTTGACTTAAGAATTGATTAGCTGATTCTGATATTAATATGGAAATGAAAAATATCTAGAACAGCCAAAACAATTTTGAAAATGAGAGCAAATTTGAAAGGTGTATATTATCTGACTTCAACCTACTAGAAACTAATCAAGCCAGCATAATATTAATATGTTTTTGTTATTGTTTTGTATACTTGAGTCCAATCATAGTTCTGTAGAGTAGAACTGCCCCATAAGTTTTCCAAAGGTGTAATATTTATGGAAGCAGAATTCCATCTCCCACAAGGCTTCGAACACCCAAACTTTTCATTTACAGCTGAATACTTAACCACTGTGCCACCAGGACTCCTAAATATTAGCATAAGTATAGGCATACAGACCCTGACAGACAAGTAGGCAAAGATAGTATAATGGAAAGAATACAGTCTTTTGAACAAATGTTGGAACAACTGGATAAGCACATGGAAACAATTAACCTCAACTGTTACTTCACACTATTCACAAAAATTACATCAAAATGAAATCATAGATCCCTGAGAAGGATCCATCATTTCTGTGGTATTCTTATCAAAATACCTGACTTCAATCTGTACATGGGAGAACATCAGATAGGTCCAGATTGAGAAACATTCAGCAATGTAATTGACCAGTGCTCTTCAAAACTGCCAAGGTCGTGAAAGATGAAGAAATACTGGAAGAGATGAAGGAGATATGATAACTAAATGTAACATGAGATCTTGGATTGGATCCCAGAAATGAGGAAGGATATTACTGAACAGACTGATGAAATCCACATAAAGTCTATAGTTTAGTTTAAGAAATAAGTAGAACATAGACCTAAACATAGAAGGTAAAACTATTAAACTGATCAAAGAAAACAGGAAAATAACTCCATGTCCTTGGGGCAGATAAATATTTCTTACAGGAGACACAAAAGGCATAAACCAAAAAGGAAAAAAAATAATAAATTGCATGTAATCAAAAGAAAAACATCTGCAAATTTCTATAGATATAAATACACATAGATATAGATATATGTAGATATATAATTAACAAAATGCAATGACAAGCCACAGACTAGGCAAAAATATTTGTAAAACTTATTTGTTTGTCACCTCTGTTTTGTGTTCCTCTCTTGACTCTTTGCTACCTCCTTTTGTATTATCTGAGCTTTTTTCCTACTATTCCACTTCATTTTTTTTAACCGTATCTGTTTGTATGCTGATTTTGTGGCTGCTCTAGGTATTGCAATATACATACTTAACTTCTCCCAGTCTGCTGAGAATCTGTATTTTACCACTTCAAGTGGAATGTAGAAACCTTACCATGATAAGCTCTCTTCGCTCCCCCACCATTATGCTTTTGTTGTTGTATGAAAACCAAGTACATTGAAAACCCCTTCAGACAATGTCATTATTTTTGCTTTCAACCATCATACCTATTTTAAAAGACTTTAGAGAATAGTACATTATTATATTTATGTAGATATTTACCATTTGTGTTGCTCTTTCTTCATCTGTAGGGTTCCAAGTTTTATTTTGGTGTCATTTCCCTTCTGTTTGAAGAAACTTCCTTTAGGAATTTCTTCCAGAACTAGTCCACTGGCAGTTGATCCTCTTAGTTTCCTTTCACTTCAAAATGCCTTTATTCCCCCTCCATACCTGCAGGATATTTTGCTGGATATAGAATTCTGTGTTGATATGTTTTCCTTCAGTGCATTAAAAATGTTGTTCTACTATCTTCTGGCCCCCATTGTTTCTGATGAAAATTCCACAGTCATTTGAATCATTGTTCCACCATAAGTAATTTTCTGTATTCCTCTGGCTGCCTCTAAGACTTTTTCCTAGTCTTTAGTTTATAGCAAGGAGCTCTAGTGATGTAGTGGTTAAGGCATTTGGCTGGTCAGTGGTTCAGACCCACCACCTGTTTGGCAGAAGAAAGATGAGGCAGTATGCTTCCATAAAGATTTACAGCCTTGGAAACCTACTGGGGGTCTCTATGACTCAGAATTAACTTGATGTCAGTGTGTGTGTGTGTGTGTGTGTGAGAGAGAGAGAGAGATAGAGAGAGAGAGAGAGAGAGAGAGAGAGGTGTTGCTTATAGCAATTCGATTATGATGTATCTGAGCATAGATTTATTTGGTTTATCCATAGTGCCTAAGGCACTTGACTGCTAACCAGAAGGCTGGAGGTTCAAACCCCCCAGCCACTCCTCAGAAAGACGATTAGGCAATCTACTCCCATAGTGATACTGCCTCAGAAACCCAAGGAGGGGTCACTATGAGTCAGGTCCCACTCGATGGCAAATAATAATAACAAATCTTGTTTGGGGTTCACTGAATTCCATGAACCTGTAGATTTATGTCTTTTGACAAATTTGGGAAGTTTGCAGTAATTGTTTCTTCAAATAATTTTTTTGTCCCATACTGTTTCTCCTTGCCTTCTAGGACTCTAGGACTTCTAGGAGTTCTGGGACCACAAATTTTACAACTGTAGGTCCTTAGGGCTCCGTTAACATTTTTCTCAATCTTTTTCTTTCTGTGGTTTATGTTGGATAATTTCTATTGATCTATTTTCAAATTCACTGACTGTTATTGCTGTCATCTGCATCCTGCTAGTGAGTCCATTCAGTGAAATTTTTATTTTAATTATTGTATTTTTTCAGTTTTAAAATTTCCAATTTTTTTTTTAATCTTCTGTATCTTTGATGTAACTTTTTATCTTTTCACTTATTATAAGAGTATTCACACTTCTTGGAACAATTTTGTAATAGCTATTTTAAAGTTCTAGCCAAATAATTTCAACATCTGTGTCATTTCAGTATTGATGTTTATTCACTGTCATTTTCCATACAAATTGAGATTTTCCTGGTTGTTAATATGGAAGTAATTTTGGATTGTATCCTGGACATTTTGAATATTATAAGACTCTGAGTCTTGTTTAAATCCTACGGAGAAGACTAATATTTTTGTTTTGCCAGATAATAAACCTATTTAGGTTCAGGCCTCACTGTCCTCACCAGCCTTCTGTGGGATGTGATCCAAATTTACTTCTGTTTCAAAGCTTTTTGCTCTGCTATTCAGATCTTTCTTGCATGTGTGCCACCCAGTGGCCAGTCTGGGTCTTAGTTCAGTTCTCAAGTCTATGATATATATGCTGCTTAAGGTCAAGTCCACATATGTACAACTTGGGAGTGAATCCATGAGATTTGTGGGGTCGCTTCCCAAACTCCTCACTCTCTAAGATATGTCTGGTACCTTCTGGTCATTTGGCCAGAAAGTTGGGACTTTTTTTTTAATCCTGCTCTGCTGCACATTTTTTTTTTTTCAATTGTGATTCAATTGAAAGTTTACAGAGCAAATTGGTCTTCAACAATTCATACACATTTTGTTTTGTGATATTAATACAATCCCCACAACATCCTAACACTCTCCCCACTTCCTCCCTGTGTCTACCTTCTTCTTCCTCCTTCATTCCTAACCCTTCCTGCCTTCTGAGCTTTATCTCTAGGCAAATGCTGCCCTTTTGGGCTCAAGTCCTTGATTGTTCTAAGGAGTACATACCTCCCTGGTGTTACTGTTCACCATACAGTCCCATCCATTGTTTGGCTGAAAGTTGAGCCACAGGGGTTCCAGACTTGAAGGATGTTTAAGGGGATTCCACCAGTCTCTATTGGTGTAGTTAGCTTAGTCTTTTTTATTGCTTTGAGTTTTGTTCCATACTTTTCTTCTGCTCTATCCAGGACCTCATACTGTGATCCCTTTCAGAATGGTCACCTGCTGCACTTTCCCCAGAACTGTGTCCATGACAGAGGCCAAGTGGTGGAAAGATGAAGAGAAACATGAAATGGAGGCTGACTTCATCCTCAGAAGAACACAGCTCCTTTGAACAGAAAGGAAGGTTCCCCCTTTCAGAATTGTAGGCGCCACAGGACCACTGCTCCTACGGTCACTGCTGCTGCCACGGCTGTCACAGGACTGCCGAGAGACTAGGAAGCAAGAAAATGGGAGACAAAGAGATGGAGGATTTTCCCTACTCTCTCAGATCTTAGGGATCCCCTTTCTCACTCTTCAAGTCACAACTAGAGGGCTTGTCCTAGATCTCTCAGCGTCTGTGTCTGGGTGCCTCCTTCCTGGTTCTGGGCTGACTTGAGACTAGGCTGGGTGGCAAGAGAGTAGGAAAAGAGAGGGAAGAAACTCATTGCTGAATTGCTAATGCTTTTTGAGTTCTGGACTTCTTCCCCAAACTACCTGCTATCAGTTCTTTTTTAGAGTCCTGAAATAGCTGTTCCAAGTTACAAGCATTCTAAGTTTTAAAGCTACATTTAGTAGGAGACACAAGGGGCAGAATATTTACTCCATCTTACCTGGAACTAGAACTCTGGCTCCTTCCATCTTGCCCTTTGCCATCCTCAGTGGTCCAAGATGGCTGCCAATATTCTACTTTATGTCTACATTCCAAGCAACAAGAAGGGAAAAGAGATAAAGAAGTCCTCCCTTTCTTTTAAGGACATGTCCTAGAAAACTCACATAACCCTTCCATTTTCATTCTATTAAAATTTTGCCAAAAGGCCTTAATTAACTGCAGAAGGGACTTTATTCCAGATAGCCACTGGCCCAGTTAGGAAATGGCGGCTGCATTAATAAGGATCATGAGTAAAATAAATATTAGGAAATAAATACCAGCCTCTATAAAAAGCTTTGAGCTTTAGTTATTTCCCAATTTCCTGCTCTACTCTTCACCTCTTAAAAATATCCAAAGGGTGTGTAGAACTGAAATCAGTCTATTGAAGATGGAGGATTAATTTAGAACATTCCAGGCCACTCTGAATTTTTCCACTAGTCTCCTTGCAGTACTCTGTAAAGAGCTGTAGGGGAAGTTGAAGTTTGTCAGTCAGAAAATAGAACTATTTTTGCCATCCTCCCACCTACCACCAGAGGCTTCACCTCACCCATTGATCTGTTTGTATTTCAACTGGATTTGTTTTAAAAAGGAAGCTTGGCCTAGGCTGGCCCTTTAACTGCTCTCTTTGCCTGTATATCTCTGTGGCCTCTAGCTCTGGTTTCCGACTTTTCTGAGAATCTCAATGTGAGGCATTCTGCTGGCTCTCAGGAGACTTAGGAAGAAGATGACAGTTACTCTGATTCTTTTCAATAAGAATGATTAAGAGGCTATATAAAAAGATCAGAGAAAGAAATTGATTGGAAAGAAAAGGGGGAAAATAAAAGAATTTAGAATCAAAGGGGGAAAAAATAAAAGACTCTTTATGAGAATGATTATACTACTGGTTTAGGCATAAATTCTCCCTAGAAGATCTGTATTTCTGCCTCCTGGCATTTATTTGCATGTGGTTGTTCTTTTTTTTTCTTGTTTGTATGACTCTCTCCAACAGACATTGGAGCTCTGGGGGCACAGTGCCTAAAGTATCCAACAGCTAACCAGAAGGCTGGTGGTTCAAACCCAGCAGCCACTTGGTGGAAGCCAGACTGGACAATCTACTTCAGTAAAGATTTACTGCCTCGGAAACCCAACGGGGGTCTCTATGAGTTGGAATCAACTTGATGGCAGTGGGGTTGGTTTTGTTTTGGATTTTATGACTCTCTCCAACAGACATACATTCCTCCAGGAAAATCAGAAATGACTCAGTATGCAGATGGTTTAAGTGTCTTATTAATTGTTAGAGATGTAACTTTGTTCTATTCTGCCCTGGGCTAATTCTGGTCTCCTTCAATGTGGTCTTTTGCTATTGCCAACATATACTAGTTACCTGTGAGAAATCTATCCTCACACTTCCTCCCTCTTCACATAATCTGAAGCTTAGTTTTGCAAGGTCACATATTAGTCACCACATTCATTTGTGCCAATCTACCCTCCCTCCTTTAGTTGGAATGTTTCTGAGAATTGTTGTTGTTGTTAAGTGTTGTGGAGTCAGTTTAGACTCATAGCCACCTTATGTACAACAGAACAAAACACTGCCCAGGCCTGTGCCATCCTCACAATCATAGCCATATTCAACCCATTTGTTGCAGCCACTGTGTCACTCTATCTCATTGAGGGTTTTCCTTTTTCACTGACTCTCTGCTTTACCAAGCATGATGTTCTTCTCCAGTGACTGGTCCCTCCTGAAAACATGTCCAAAGTACGTGAGACAAAGTCACACCATCCTCACTTCTAAGGAGCATTCTGGCTGTACTTCTCCCAAGACAGATTTGTTCATTCTTCTGGTAGCCTATTCAATATTCTTTGCCAACACCAAATGCATCCATTCTTCTTATCTTCATTATTCATTGTCTAGCTTTTGCATGACTGAGGTGATTAAAAATACCATGGCTTGGGTCAAGCACATCTTAGTCCTCACAGTGACATCTTTGCTTTTGAACACTTTGAGGAAGTCTTTTGCAGCAAATTTGACAATTGCAATATGTCATTTGATTTCTTGACCGCTGCTTCCCTGGGTGTTGATTGTGGATCCAAGTAAAAAGAAATCTTTGACAGCTTCAATCTTTTCTGTGTTTGTCATGATGTTGCTTATTGGCCTAGTTGTGAGGATTTTTATTTTCTTTATGTTGGGTGTAATCCACACCGGAAGCTGTAATTTTGATCTTCACCAATAAGTGCTTCAATTCATCTTCACTTTTAGCAAGCAAGGTTGTGTCATCTGCATATCACATATATGCTAATGGGTCCTCCCCCAATCCTGATGCTGTGTTCTTCTTCATATAGTCCAGCTTCTCAACTTATTTGCTCAGCACACAGATTGAATAAGTATGGTGAAAGGATACAACCTTGATGCATGCCTTTCCTGATTTTAAACTATGCAGTATCCCCTTGTTCTGTTCAAACGACTGCCTCTTGATTTATGTATAGTTTCCTCATGAGCACAATTAAGTGTCCTGGAATTCCCATTCATTGCAATATTATCCAAAATTTGTTATGATCCACACAGTCAAATGCCTTCACATAGTCAATAAAACACAGGTAAACTTCTTTCTTGAATTCTCTGCTTTCAGCCAAGATCCATCTGACATCAACAATAATATCCCTCATTCCACATCCTCTTTTGAATCCAGCTTGAATTTCTGGTAGTTCTCTATGTACTGCTGCAACCATTTTTTAATTATCTTCAGTAAAATTTTACTTGGATGTGATATTAATGATATTATTTGATAATTTCTGCATTCTGTTGGATCACCTTTCTTTAGAATGGGCAAAAATATGCATCTATTCCAGTCAGTTGGCTAGGTAACTGTCTTCCACATTTCTTGGCATACCAGTGAACACTTATAGTGTTGCATCCACTAGTTGATTGGTATTTCATCAATTCCTCGAGCCTTGTTTTTTGCCAAGGTGCTCTGGTAGCACTGTGGTTAAAGCATTGGACTGCTAACCAAAATGGCAGCAGTTGGAACCCACCAGCTGCTCCACAAAAGAAAGGTGAAGCAGTTTGCTTTCATAAAGATTTACAGCTTTGGAAATCCTACGGGGCAGTTCCTATAGGGTCACAACGCTTCAGAATTCATTCAATGACAGTGAGTTTGTTTTGGGCTTGTTTTTAACCAATGCCTTCAGTGCAGCTTGGACTTCTTCCTCCAATTCCATGGGTCCTTCATCATATGCTACCTCCTGAAATGGTTGAACATTGATCGATTCTTTTTGCTACAGTGACTCTGTATATTTTTTTTCTGTCTTCTTTTGATGCTTCCTGCCATTCAATCTTTTGCCCATAGAATCCTTCAATATTGCAACCCAATCCTCAAATTTTTTCTTTAGCTCTTTCATTTGAAAAATGCAGAGCATGTTCTTCTCCTGTCATTTTCTAATGCCAGATCTTTGCACATTTCATATAATACTTTGTCTTCTCAAGCTGCCCTTTGCAGTCTTCTGTACAGGTCTTTTATTTCATTATTTCTTCTTTTCACTCTAGCTACTGTATGTTCAAGAGCAAGTTTCCAATTCCCTTCTGTCATGCATTTTGGTCTTTTATTTCCTTCTTTTTAATGACATTTTCTTCATGTATGATGTCTTTGATGTCATCCCACAACTCACCTGGTCTTCCATCATTAGTGTTCAATGCATCAAACCAATTCTTGAGATAGTCTCTAAATTCTGGTGGGATATACTCAAGGCCATACTTCAGCTCTCATGAACTTGTTTTAATTTTCTTCAGCTTCAACTTGAAGTTGACTATGAACATTTGATGGTCTTTTCTGCAGCCAGCCACTGGCCTTGGTCTGCTTGATGATATTGAGCTTCTCCATCACCTCTTTCCACAGATCCACAGATGTAGTCAACTTGTTTCACGTGAATTCCATCGGCGAGGTCCATGTGTGTAGGCACTGCATATGTTGTTTATATATATATATATATTTGCAATGAGTAAGTCATTGGTCTTGCAAAATTCTATCATGTGATCGCTGGTGTAGTTTCTGTCATCAAGGCCATATTTTCCAACTAACAATCCTTCTTTCTTTCCAACTTTCACATTCCAATCACGAGTAATTATCAGTGTATCTTGATTTTGTGTTTGGTAATTTTCAGATTGCAGAAGCTAGTAAAAATCTTCAATTTCTTCATTTTTGGCGTTAATGGTTGGTGTGTAAATTTGAATAATAGTCATGTTAACTGGTCCTCCTTCTAAATGTATGGATATTATCCTATCATGAACAGCATTGTACTTCATGACATGTCTTAAAATGTTCTTTTTGGCCATGAATGCGATACTATTCCTCTTCAATTTGTAATTCCAGGTATAGTAGACCACATGACTGTGTGATTCAAAATGGCCAGTTCATTTCATCACACTAATACTCATCTCACTGATACTGAACTTTATGCATTCTATTTAATTTTGACAACTTCTAATTTTCCTAGATTCATACTTTGTACATTCTCCATTCCAATTATTAATGAATGGTTGCAGTTTTTTCTTTCTATTTTGAGTCGTACCACATCAGCAAATGACGGTCCTGAAAACTTCACTCCCCCCATGTCATTAAGGTCACTTCTACCTTGAGGAGACAGCTCTTCCCTGGTCATAATTTGAGTGCCTTCCAACCTAAGAGGCTCATATTACAGCACTATATCAGAAAATGTTTTCCTGCTATTCATAAGTTTTTTTACTAGCCAATTTGTTTTTGAGGGTAGATCACCAGCTCCTCCTTCTTAGTCTGTCTTAATCTGGAAGCTCCCTCTGAAACCTGCCTACCATAGGTAATCCAACTGGTATCCGAAATAACCAGTGTTATAGATTCCAGCATCACAGCAACACACACACTGTCACATTACAACAAACCGACAGACAAATGGTGGTTTTGATGGGCTTATATGCCCTTACTCAGGATGGGCTGGCTGCATCTCAGAGGTTAAATCTTCCCTGTAGCCCAGTCATGGCCCAATGCCCCATTTTCAACTTTATGGAATTCAGGCTTAGAAACCCTTAGAGCACTAGTTCTCAGCCTTGGTGATTAAAATCACCCAAGGCCAATTTCATCATAAACTTTGGCAGTGGATCCAAGGCATTAGTGATTTTTAAAGTGCCCAGGTAGTTGTGTGATGTTGAATATTTAACAACCACCTAAAAGAAAAGAAAAAATTGCATGCTGATATATACATAAGTTTATTATAAATTTTACTGATATAATAGATGTGTGGTCCATGATTTACAAACAATAATAAAACATATCATAATCTCTATTATAAATTTCATGTAGGAAATTGATTCTCACAGAATGATTTCATTGATCATTACTGAACTCTTGTATCTGTCACCAATATATACCATATTTTTATACAAATAATGCACACATTATGCATTTTTTCACAAACCATGTAACCCCCTCAACATTGTGCGTGTTATATGTGTGTGTGCATTCTTTCCTGGGCATGTTATATGTGAAAAATGTTTTTTGCAATTTACAGATGAATGTAGTTCTGACATGAGTGTTCATTAATTTTTCGATTATGCTAATGAAGAAGGTGAAAGTTAAACATTTAACAGGATATTGGAATTTTACTCATTGTCAGATAAGTGACTTTGTTTAAATGGAAAACATATTTGAATACTGGAAGAATTTTTCCTCTGTTTTTTTGTGTGTGTGTGTGTGTGTATGCCATATACAATGTAATGACTACAGACAGGAGACACTTTTAAGTTCAATCTGCATTATTGACATTTTTTTCCATCACGTTCTTAAGTCTATACAATCTACAAAACAATAAATCAAGCACTAATTGTAGTATTGGTCAGTTTCCATAGTGTAAGTACTTCTACCATCTCCAATTTTAAGCTGCCAGTGTGACATCACTGAACAGTAGCAATGGGAAGAGATGGACAGTTGTTCGACATTATGTAGTATTTCTACCATACAGATAAAACAGATGTAAATAACCACAGGAATGTAGATAAAGGTAAAATAATTAGAAAATAATTCATTTGGGGGACTTATTTTTCTTTTATAGGAGTTCTGGTGGTGTAGTGGTTAAAGCATTTGGCTGCTAATTAGAAGGTCGATGGTTCAAACCCACCAGCTGCTTCATGGAAGAGAGATGAGGCTGTCTGCTTCTGTAAAGATTTACAGCTTTGGAAAACCAATAGGGGTCTCTATGAGTTGGAATTGACTCCATGGCTGTGGATTTGTTTTTTTATTATTATTTTAATAAAATTTGGTGATTTATAAGTTTATGTAATGTCATTTTTTAGCAATGGCTGTGTACAAGGAGCTCTGGTAGCACAGTGCCTAAAACATCTGACTGCTAACCAGAAACAATGATGGTTCAAACCCACCAGCCACTGCATGGAAGCAAGATGGAGGAATCTACTTCCATAAAGATTTACCACCTTGGAACACAATAGGGTCACTATGAATGGAAATCAACTCGAAGGCAGTGGGTTAGGGTGGGTTAGGGTGGGTCCCCCCACACACACACGGGTGCTCAACTACTAGTTCATAAAATTTCTGAAAAGTTAACAATTGGTTTTCATGAGCTGGTATGCATCAACTTCAAAACAGCATTTTTTCCTGATGAGTTCAGTGGGCTACCAGGATTGGAGACCCTACGATAGAGGAAAATGGGGAGAGATCCTGGTCCTGTGACACTTGAAGCCACAGGGTGATCTACATGACTTCTTCAACTATTGAATTCGTTCAATTTTACTCCCCTATTCTCCTGGCCTAGTTTTGGCCTCCTTCAGTGAGGTCTTTTATAGTATTGCCAACCTGTACCTGACTGTTACCAGTGACAAAAACTATCCTTACACTTCCTCCCTCTTCCCTTAATCGGGACCTTAGATTTGTAAGTTCTTGTTTTAGTCATCACGTTTTATTTGTGGCAAGCCTCCCTCCTTCTCTTTTTTGTGAGGCCAGGAGACTTGCATGTCCCTACTTGAGGATGAGCTGGCTGCTTCCCTTAGCCATTTGTGCCTGGGGAAGAGAATCACATGGGTGAAGCCCAGTCATGGCCCAATGCCCAATCTCAACTTTCTGGAATTCAATTAAACTAGAAAAATCAGACTTAAGCATCTATGGATATCCAACGAGGCAAGTTCCACAACTTGCTCCCTTTTCTCCCTTTCATAGTATCTCCTGGGGATACTTACGGGATACTTGTCAAAACAAATCACTTTTATTTTGGACATCCTGGTTGGTAGACTGGTAAAAGGGGTGAGTGTCCAGGGACTTCTGCTCCTCTATAAGAGGAGGGCAAGTCATTAGAAAAACCATTCTGCTGGTAGAGCAATCTAGGTTTCTAACCCATGGGGACCCTATTTGCATCCTTCTCCTAGAAGAGGTGATGGTCCCAACCACTACACCACCAGGGCTCCTTTTTCCCATCCTATAGATGAAGAAATAGATGGTGAGTTAAGAGATGGTTAATATGAGTGTGAGAAATGGCAGAAGATTGAAATGAAACTTTTGGACTCCTTACCCAGTGTTCTTCATTACACCCAATATTTGGGAAATAGGCATCTGTGGAAAACACCTGCTCTGTCTGCTTCTCGGGATTGTTGAAGTGCTCAGAAGAGTTTATTTGCAAGTGATCTTTAAATGATACAATGCATTACATCTCTCTACAAGGTTTCATGACTATTATTAGATCACCCTATAATCCTGAGGGCCAGAATCAGCCAGTAATTAAAAGCGAGGCTTTGCCCATTTCTTTGCATTGTATGCTTCTCCGTGATTTATTTTGTAAGTCTTCGGTTGAAGGCCATTTGCATTGCTTCTCATTGTATGGTTTTTACAAACAACACTGACATGAGTGTGTTTGTAATATATCTTTGCTTAGACATCATACGTGTGTTAGATAAAATTCTAGAGTGGGATTGCTGGGTCAAAGAATATGTGCATTTAAAATTCTCATGGGTATTTCCATGTTGTACTCCAAACAGGCTGCGCTAATTTACGTACCCTAACAAGTATGCTGTTGCTTCTTCTTTTCATTCCTTTTAGTGTCATGTCCTTGAAAATTTACAACCCATTCATGTCCTTTAAATCCACCTGTATTAATTTTTCTGTGACCTCTTTGTTCATGTCCTTTGTCAACTTTTCTTTTGTACCTTTTGACTTTGTCTTATGAGTTTGCAACACTTTATTTATTATTACAATTAACCCTTTGCTAAAAAGAAAAGAAGTATGAACTTTGGAGTTAAAAATGGATTCAAATCCAGAATTCGTCACTTACCAACCAGTATCCAGTTGGCATCAAATTGATCCTGACTCATGGCAACCCAATATGTGTCACAATAGGACTGTATTACAGAGTTTTCAATGGTTATGATCTTTTGGAAGTAGATCACCAGACCTTTCTTCTGAGGTATCTCTGGGTGGATTCAAACTGCCAACTTCTCTGTTAGTAGGTATGCCACCAAGGGACTCCTATAATAAATAGGAGACTTACTAAATGTTAAGAAACAGAATAGTCCCCCTGCCTTTCTGAGCTTTCCTGAGATCAGTCTGGAATGATTTTCTGGAACCAACCTCTGTTTCTATTCTTGCCTCTACCAGGATCTGAAAACAAACCGGACCTTTTGCTTCTGACTTGTTGCCGCCTGGAGGTCAGAGCGACCATGGCTTGCCGTGCCCCCAGAGGCTGCCTGGGGGATCAATGACCACAGATGAGCATTTTCTGGCTGATTCATCTTCCCACAGCCCTGAAACTGCTGCTTCACAGTGCATTTCCTCATAATTTTTATTCACAAATGCAAGATGATTCTGCATGTGAATTGCTGAAGCCCTTGCACTTTGAAGCTAACGTACTCAATAACTGAGGCTTGCAGTTCACTTCCTCAATCCTGTTGTTTGTCCCAGAGGCTCTAAGTATATTAGAAATGTCAGGTTTCTTCTGGTCTTCAAGGCCTTTGAGAGTTTCATTACATCCACTGGTTTGCCTCTGTTTTCTCCTAAAGCTCCCTAGGGTGTTTTTTATATGTGTTTGTTTGTTTGTTTGTCACTACAGTTGTTTGCTCCCTTTTCTCCCTTTCATAGTATCTCCTGTTGTTATCATTGTTGGGTACCATCAAGTTCATTCCAACTCCCAGTAACCCTGTCTGACAGAGTAGAACTGCCCTGTAGGATTTCCTAGGCTGTAATCTTTATGAAAGCATGTCACCAGTCTTTTCTCCCACGGAGCTATTGATGAGTTTGAACCCCCATCCCTCAGTTAGCTGCTGAACACTTAACCATTGCACTGCCAGGGTTCTTTCAGTAACTTCTAACCCAAAGCATTTAAAATACTTGACATTTCCTTGAAACCAAAATTTTAGACACCTGTCTCAATTTTCTAGTGTTGCTATAACAGAAATACCACAAGTGGGTAGCTTTAATGAACAGTAATTTATTTTCTCACAGTTTAGGAGACTTGTTGTTGTTGTTGTTGTTGTTGTTGTTCGCCGTCGAGTCGGCCCCGACTCATAGCGACCCCTCCTTGAGTTTCCAAGGCAGTATCACTACGGAAGTAGGATTGCCCAACTTTCCTTCCGAGGAGTGGCTGGTGGGTTTGAACCGCCAGCCTTCTGGTGAGCAATCAAGTGCCTTAGGCACTATGCTACCAGAGCTCTTATTAAGGGCTCCAACTCTAGGGGAAGGCTTTGTCTCTCTGTTGGCTCTGGGGAAGATCCTTGTGTCTTTTTAGCTTCTGTTCTTCGGTTCCTTGGAGATATTTATATGGTCTGGTACCTATCTTCCCCTCTCTGTGCTTGTTTGCTTCTGTATTCAATCTATTCTTTTTACTAAACTGCTCTTTTTTTTTATCTCTTAAGCAATCCGTTTAGGGAGGCAGAGACAAGGTGGCATCCTGCTAACACACTCCACACAATCCCTTTAAAACAGAGACCTGGAAAAACCAAGTGAAACAAACACAAATAATGATCTTGGAATTCTGAGCTTCAAATGAGAATATAAAGAAGTAAACTGAGCACTGATTGGAAAGAGAAATGGAGCAAGATTAGTGATTGGTGACAGAGAGGAGGCTGAAACTAGCCAAAGCATGGACAGTTTGAATAGAGACACAAGATGCTGACAAGGAAGAAAAGAGAAGAAAAAAAAAAAAAAAAAACTTCACAGAATCCCCATGGCAATATTTGTTTCAGTTATCTATTGCTGTATAACAAACTATCTCAAACTTAGTGGCTTAAAATGTTGTTGTTGTTGTTATGTGCTGTCGAATCAGACCCTACTCATAGTGACTGCTTGTTGAGTTTCTGAGGCAGTATCACTATGGAAGTAGATTGCCCAATCTTCCTTCCAAGGAGTGGCAGGTGGGTTTGAACCACCAGCCTTCTGGTTAGCCATCAAGTGCCTTAGACACTATGCTACCAGAGCTCCTGGCATATTTGACTAAGGAAAAGAAAAAGAAGCTGCAAATAACATGAATAATAAATGAAATGGGCAACTTCACAACAGACCCAAGTGAAATAAAAAGGATAATAACAGAATACTACAAAGAACTGTACTCCAGCAAATTTGAAAACCTAAAAGAAATGGACAAATTTCTAGAGACATAAGACCTATCTAAACTAGCACAGACTGAAGTAAAAAATTTGAACAGACTCATAACAAAGGAAGAAACTGAGCAGGTCATTAAAAAAACTACCACAAAAAAAGTCCTAGCCAAGATGGCGTCACTGGAGATGTGCAGATAATATGTGATACCTATTCTACTCAAGCTGTTCAAGAACATAGAAAAGAATGGCACAGATACCAAAAACAATCAAAGACACCACTGAAAAGGAAAACTAAGACCATACTTCTGGAAATGCAAGCTGGATTCAGAAGAGGTCGTGGAATGAGGGATATCATTGCTGATGTCAGCTGGATCTTGGCTGAAAGCGAAGAATACCAGGAAGATGTTTATTTGTGTTTTATTGACTATGCAAAAGCATTTGATTGTGTGGATCATAACAAATTTTGGATAACATTGAGAAGAATGGGAATTCCAGAACACTAAATTGTACTCATGAGGAGCCTGTACATAGACCAAGAGGCTATCATTTGAATAGAACAAGGAGATATTTAATATCAAGAAGGAAGTGTGTTAGGGTTGTGTCCCTTCACCATACTTATTTAATCTGTATGCCAAGCAGATGATCTGAGAAGCTGGGCTACATGAAGAAAAGCATGGCATCAGGATTGGAGGAAGACTCATTAACAACCTGTGATACATAGACAACACAATTTTGCTTGCTGAAAGTGAGGATGACTTGAAGCATTTACTGATGAAGATTGAAGACTACATTCTGCAGTATGGATTACACCTCAATATAAAGGAAACAAAACTCACAACTGGACCAATAAGCAGCATCACAATAAGTGAAGAAAAAATTAAAGTTGTAAAAGACTTCATATTACTTTGTTCTACAATCATCTTTCTGGTATTCTTTGCTTTCAGCCAAGATCCAACTGACATCAGCAATGATATCCCTCATTTTACCAATGGAAGCGGCAGTCAAGATATCAGACAATGCATAGCATTGGACAAATCATCAGCAAAAGACCTCTTTCAAGTGCTGAAGAGCAAAGATGTTTCTTTATAGACTAAGGTATGCCTAACCCAAGACATTCATTGTATTTTCAATCACCCCATATGCATGTGAGAAATGGACAATGAATAAGGAAGACCAAAGAAGAGTTGATAATTTTGAGTTATGGTGTTGGCAAAGAATGCTGAAACTACTATGGACTGCTAAAAGAACCAACAAATTTGTCCTTGAGGAAGTGCATCTGGAATGCTCCTTAGAAGTGAAAATGGTCAAACTTTGTCTCACCTACTGTGGTCATGTTGTAAGAAGGAATTACTCCCTGGAGAACGATATCATGCTTGGTAAAGTAGAGGGTCAATGAAAAAGGGCAAGGCCCTGAACAAGATGGATTGACACAGTGGCCACAGTGATGGGCTCAGGTATAGCAAGGATCATGGGGCTGGTACAGGACTGGGCTGTGTTTCATTCTGCTGTACACAGGGTTGCTATGAGTCAGAGACAACTCGATGTCACCTAACAATAACAACAATAAGACCAATATCCCTCATGAATAGAGATGACAAAATCTGCAACAAAATCCTAGCCAATAGACTCCAACACTATATCAGAAAAATAATAATTGATGACCAAATGGTATTCATACAGGTATTCAAGGATGGTTCAACATTAGAAAAACAATCAATGTAACCCATTACATAAATAAGACAAAGGAAAAGAACCACACAGTCACAGAAATTGATGCAGAAAAGGCATTTGATAAAATCCACCAACAATTCCTGATAAAAACTCTCACCAAAATGGAAATAGAAGGGCAATTTCTCAACATAATAAAGTTTGCATATGCAAAACCAGCAGCTAATATTATTCTCAACAGACAGAGACTCAGAGAAGTCCCCTTGAGAACAGGAACCAGACAAAGATGCACACTACCATTTCTATCACTTCTATTCACCATTTTATTAGAAATCCTAGCCAGGACAATAAAGCAAGAAAGAGAAATAAAAGGCATCCAAATAGTAAAGAAATTAAAACTATCTCTATTTGCAGATGGCATGATCCTATACACAGAAACCAGGAGATTCAGCCAGAAAACTATTGGAACTAATTGAAAGATTCAGCAAAGTGATGGGATATAAGATCAACACACAAAAATCAGTTGGATTCCTCTGCATGAACAAAGAGTTCTCTGAAAAGGAAATAAGGAAAACAATACCATTTACAATACCTACCAAAAGGATAAAATACTTAGGAATAAATCTTACCAGGGACAAAAAGACCTATACAAAGAAAACTACAAAATACTACTACAAGAAACTACAAGAGACCTACATAAATAGAAGAACATACCATATTCATGGATAGAAAGACTGAACATTGTGAAAATGTCAAATCTATCCAAAGCAATCTATAGATTCAATGCAATTCCAATGCAAATTCCATCAATATTCTTTAAGAATATGGAAAAACCAATACCTAATTTTATATGGGAAGGAAAGGAAGCTCAGAGAAACAAAGCACTACTGAAGAAGAAAAACAAAGTATGGGGTCTCACACTCTCCAATCTCAAAACCTGCTACACAACCACAGAAGTCAAAACAACCTGGTATTGGCACAAAAATAGACATATAGACCAGTGGAACAAAATGAGAATCCAGAAATAGATCCATCCACCTACGAACAGCTGATCTTTGACAAAGGGCTGAAACCCATCATTGGGGAAGAGATAGTCTTTTTAACAAATAGTGCTGGCAAAACTGGATATCCATTTGCAGAATAATGAAGTAAGATCCATACCTCACACCATACACAAAAACAAACTCAAGATGGATCAAAACCCAAACATAAAACCAAAACTATAAAGTTTATCAAAGAAAAAAACAGGAACAAACTTAGGGGCTCCACTATATGGCATAGACTATTAAGCATAACCTAACATACACAAACAGCAAAAAAGAAACTAGATGACTTGGACCTTCTAAAACTTAAATTCTTATGTGTATCAAGAGACTTCTCCAAAAGAGTAAAAAACAGAACCTACATATTGGGAAAAAAATATTTGGCAACAACATATCTGACAAGGGATTTATCTCTAAAACTTATAGAAAGCTTCAATACCTCAACATCAAGAAGATAAATAATCTAATTCAAAAAACAAATGCTAGTGAGGGTTTACTGAGATTAGAACTCTCATGCAGTGCTGGTACGACTATAAAATGGTAAAAAAAAAAAAAAAAAAAAAAAACACTGTGGAAAATGGTATAGCACTTCCTTAAAAAGTTGGCAATAGAAATACCATTTGATCCAGCAATCCCATTACTGGGATTATGATATCGGGGACATGAATAAATATATGCAGACCTATGTTCATCACAGCACTATTTACAATAGCAAAGAGATGGAAGTAACCTCAGTGCCCATCAACAAATGAATGGTGCCTTGGTTCTTTTATTGTTGTTGTTAGGTGTCATTGAGTCAGCTCTGACCCACAAGCAACCCTACTAACAACAAAACAAAACACTGCCCAGTCCTATACCAGCCTCACAATCCTTGCTATACCTGAGCCCATCATTGCAACCACTGTGTCAATCCATCTCGTTGAGGGCCTTCCTCTTTTTTGTGGACCCTCCACTTTACCAAACATGATATCTTTCTCCAAGGAATGGTCCCTTCTGACAACGTGACCAAAGTAGGTCAAAGTCTGGACACTCTCACTTCCAAGGAGCATTCTGGCTGCACCTCTTCCAGGACAGATTTGTTAGTTCTTTGGCAGTCCATGGTACCTTCAGTATTCTTCACCAACCCAGCTCAAAAGCATCAACTCTTCTTCGGTCTTTCTTATTCATTGTCCAGCTCTCATGTGCATCAGAAGTGATTAAAAAATACCATGGCTTCAGTTGGGTACATCTTAGTCTTCAAAGAGTTTTGCTCTTCAGCACTTTAAAGAGGTCTTTTGCAGCAGAATTGCTCAGTGCAATACATCATCTGATGTCTTGACTGCTGCATCCATTGATGTTGATTATTAAACCAAATAATATGAAATCTTTGACAACTTCAGTCTTTCCTCCATTTATCGTGATGCTGCTTATTGGTGCAGTTGTGAGAATTTTCATTTTCTGTATGTTGAAATGTGATCCATACTGCAGACTGTAGCCTTTAATCTTCACCAGTAAGTGCTTCAAGTCATCCTCACTTTCAGCAAGCAAAATCATGTCATCTGCATATTACAGGTTGTTAATGAGTCTTCCTCCCATCCAGATGCCGTGTTCTTCTTCATATAACCCAGCTTCTCAGATTATTAGCATACACTTGGAATAAGTGTGGTGAAAGATACAACCCTGACACACTACCTTCCTGGTTTTAAATCACACAGTATCCCCTCGCTCTGTTTGAACAACAGCCTATGTACAGGTCTATGTACAGGTTTCTCATGATTACAATTAAGTGTTCCAGAATTCCCATTCTTCTCAATGTTATCCATAATTTGTTGCTCAGTCTTCAATGTATCAAATGTGAGTGATCAACACAGTGGCATTAAGTAAGAGGAAGACATAGGGAGGTGCATGGGAGGCAGAGACAACAAAGAAGACCATTTTGCACATACAGTACTTCATTGTCAGTGAAAGCAAACATTAATATATGGGTGGATAGATGGGTGGACAGGATGAACTATTAGGTATGTCTATGCAGGGGGCAGTGTGCCCATGACCATGTATAGGGTTGGTAGATAATGTTTCTACAAGTGTATTTGTATGTTCTGTAAGAATTCTCAGGTATATATTAGAGCTGAAAAGGGACAAGTTTGTAGTCAATTCTTGGTCACAGGCAGCTACCTAGAGGGAGCAAATAGTTGGACCTGTGAGCTCAGGACCATAGTCCCAGGAGCCATCAAGCTCAATTGACATAACATACTACACAAAAATATTGTTCCACATCCTACTTTGGTGAGTAGCAACTGGAATCTTAAAAGCTTGCAAGCAGCCATCTAGATGCAATGATGGGTCTCTCCATGTCCAGAGAAAAGAAGAATGAAGAAAACCAAAGATTCATGGAAACAATTAGTCCTAGCAACTGGTACACCATGTGATCCACAGACTATATGACTATGAGACCAGAAGAACTAGATGGTGCCCGACTACCACTGTCAACCACTCGGAGGGGGATCTATGTAGGAGATCCTGGATAGAGAGGGAGAACAATGTGGAACAAAACT
>NW_006922662.1:168912-171181 GCF_000298275.1 Orycteropus afer afer
AAAAAAAAAAAAAATTGTTGCCCAGCTTTCTTCCAAGGAGTGGCTGCTGGATTTGAAACACCAACCTACTGGTTAACAGTCAAAGCCATAGCACTATGCCACCAGAGCTCCTTCTTGGTTCTTTAGTGCTGCTGTAACAAAAATACCACAAGTGGATGGCTGGAACAAACAGGAATTCATTCTTTTACAGATTAGGAGGCTAGAAGTCTGAATTCAGAGTGCCAGCTCTAGGGGCTAGATGAAGGTCCCTCAACTTTAGGTTTCAGCTCTGCCTCTTGTTCCAGGCCCAGTGGAGCTGGAGACATCTCCTAATTCAGGCTGATGAATCCAAGGTTGGCAGGTAAAAATGGCACAGTCCCAAGATTGGTTGACAACATGGCAGGTCATTGGTTCAAGTCCAGGAACAATCCCAAGATGGCAGACATGTCAGGCCACTCGTTCAGGTCCAGGAACTGGAGATGAAGACTTGGACAAATAAAGGATCCAGATGTTCCAAAAAGCTAGTGACCTTTTTCAAAGCTTTTCCATATATACAGGAAGCAACTAATTAGCTACTCACAGCAGATTCCACCATGAAGGTGATTATAGTCTCATTATGGGGAATAACTACTTCCAGCTGCCAAGCACTCTAAACAATGGCCCAGCCAAATTGACACACAACCTTAACTACCACAAAGAGATAACCAAACTATGGTGCATAGACACAGTGGAATACTATGCAATATTAAAGAATAATAAAGAACCAGCAAATCATCTCATAATATAGATGAACTTGGAGGACAATATACTGAGTGAAATAAGTCAATCACAGAATGACAGATACTGTATGAGTCCATTATTGTACAGAGTCAAGGAAAGGTTTACACAGGAAAGGAAATTTTCTTAGTTGGTTACCAGGGATGGCAGGTTAGGCAAAAGGAGGGAAAATAGATGGATAATTAAGAGATAGGTCTGATAGAGCCTGGTGGAACCCCTGAGACTATGGCCCCTAGCTGCCTTTCAGGTCTGGAATTAAACCCACTCCTGTGGCTTCCAGTCAAACAAAAGACAGGCATGTGAGCTGAACATTTACATCAGGTAAATACACTCCTTGGAGAGATCAGTCATGGGAGAAAAGAAGGGAAGACAGCTCAAGGGGCAGGAGTGTATGGGAAGGAAGGACACAGGGAAGAGGTAACTATGAGGAGGAAGTGAAAATGGAGCTGTTGCATTGTGGGAGATTGTGGTCAATGTCACGAGACAAAGTATATGTGAACTGCTGCATGGAAAATGAATTTGCTCTGTAAACTTTCACCCAAATCATAATAAAAGTTAAAAGGGAGAGAGAGAGAGAGGGGTTTGATATGGAAGGGATTTTAAAAATATTAAGAAAAGAAGAAGAAATAAGATTAGCCACTTGTTGACTGTTTTTGAAGCTAAGTTAGTGGCACATGGAAATGCATTGTACTAGTCTTTGTTTCTGTTTTAAAATACATTTTTGTAATAAAAGAAAAAAATAATAGATATGAAGAAACAATCCACAATGCATGGCAGAGACAAAGCAACAGAAAATATAAGAGATAGCTTAAGAAAGGGAACTCCGGTGGCCTAGTGCCTAAGGCATTTGACTGCTAACCAGATGGCTGGTGGTTAAAACCACTCCTCAGAAGGAAGATTGGGCAATCTACTTCTGTACAGATACCACCTCAGAAACCCAAGGAGGGGTCACAATGTGTCAGGACTGACTTGGAGGCAGTGAGTTTTGTTGTTTTTTTAGGTTAAGAAAAATGGAAGAGGATGGGAAAGTCTAATATATATATAACCATAAAAAGAGAAGAAAGGAAGAAAAGACCACAATGGATGTCAGAAGAGCCTCTGAAACTTGCCCTTGAACAGAGAGTAGCTAAAGCAAATGGAAGAAATGACAAGATAATGAACAGAAGACTGTAAAGAACAGCTTGAGAAAGAAAAGTCAATTATTGTAATGAAATGTGCAAAGACCTGGAGTTAGAAAACCAAAAGGGAAGAACATGCTCAGCAATTTTTCTGAAAGAATGGAAGAAAAAATTCAAGCCCCAAGTTGCAATTTTAAAGGATTCTATGAGCAAGATATTGACCAATGCAAGAAACATCAAAAGAAGATGTAAGAGGGGAGTGCCGGCAAGATGGCGGACTAGGCAGAAAGATTGCACAGATCCTCTTCAACAAAGAAAAGGGAAACCAATTAACACAGACACAGAAGATAATCTTGGACCCCTGAGCCTTGAAGGGAAGGATATAGAAGTGGACT
>NW_006922662.1:178176-192086 GCF_000298275.1 Orycteropus afer afer
AAGAAGAAGATGTAAGGAATACACAGTCACTGTACCAAAAAGAATTGGTTGATGTTCAAGCATTGGAGGAGATAGCATATGATCAAGAACTGATGGTATTAAAGGAAGAAGTTGAAGTTTTACTGAAGACATTGACAAAAAGCAAGGGTTCAGAAATTGATAGAATACCAATTGAGCTGTTTCAACAAACAGATGCAATGCTGGAAGCACTAACTCATCATGCCACAAAATTTGGAAGACAACTAGCTGGCCAACTGACTGGAAGAGGTCCATATTTGTGCCAATTTCAAAGAAAGGTGATCTAACAGAATGTAAAAATCATCAAACAATATCATTAATATCACACACAAGTAAAATTTTTCTGAAGATAATTTAAAAATAGTTGTAACAGTACATCAACAGGAGACTGCCAGAAATTCAAGCCAGCTTCAGAAGAGGATGTGGCCTGGGGCGTATCACTGTTGATGTCAGATGGATCTTGGCTGAAAGTAGAGAATATCAGAAAGATATTTGCTTATATTTTATTGACTATGCAAAGCATTTAACTGTGCATCATAACAAACTATGGATAACACTGCAAAGAATGGGAATTCCAGAATACTTAATTGTGCTCATGAGTAACCTGTATATATGCCAAGAGGTAGTCATTGAAACAGAGCAAGGGGATACTGTATGGTTTAAAAGACAACCTTTAAAAGCCTTATAAAAATAAATGTGAAAGGAAGAAATCATATGAATTAGGTATCTATCTCAAAAATGTAGGGGAAAATTAATAAACCAAAGGAAAATAGGAAGAAGGAATTTATATAGATGAAAGCAGATATTGTGATGTTAGGAAAAAACAGAGGCAAGAAATAAAGCAAAAAGGGCATCTTTGAAAAGTGAAAATTTAGTAAGCTGTATGCCATTCTAATTTCCCTTTTGGTGAAAGACTGGTTTCCCCAGTTGCTGCAAGAGCTGATGGCAGAGCACTTCAGGGATTGCCTTAGCTCCAGCTGCCACCTCACTCAAGGTTCCACTCCTTCCTGTGATGGCCTACATCCAATAACTGTTTGAAGCAGGAACAAGGGGGCCTGGTCTTCTCAGTCCAATGGGGGTCAACTCCGAAGGGCCATTCTAGCTCGAGAGTTCCCTAAGAAGTCACCAGAGGAGTCACTGGGCCTGTACCACAGAGCAACTTCTCCCTCTTCCACTCTTGCTTCCTTTCCCTCCAAAGGAGCTTCTTCCAGCAGCACTCCCTAAACATCCTGCACACTAACCTTGGCTCAGAATCCACTTCCTTGACAAGCCAACCTGCAACAAATCACTAACCCATCCCATCAGGAAAGAAGGCAAAAGTACAAATACAAAGCAAATGAATGATAAGGTGGAGAAAGAGGAAATTAAGAGATTTTAATTTGAATGAAATACATTTGAATTTGAATGAAATACATCATTTTCAAAGGAAAATATAATTTAATAAAACTGAACTAAAAGAAGGAGAAAATCAAAGTCATTCTATTCTATAGAAAAAAAATACAAGAAGTTGTCAGAGTTAACCTACAAAATTATATCAGGCTGAGAGAGTTCCATAGGAGAATTCTACCTACCCCTCAAAGAATAATGTTGTTGTTATGTGTCGTTGAGTCAAACCTGACTCATAGAATAGATCATTCTAATCCAAACTGTTTCAAAACAGGGACAAAGGGGGAATATGTTCACATTATTTTTAGAAAACCAGTATAATTAATACAAAATCTGTCAAAGATTATATTAAACAACCAATTATAGATCAGTTTCAATTATGGATATTGGGAGCTCTGGTAGCGTAGTACCTAAGGCACTTGACTGCTAAGCAGAAGGCTAGCAGTTCAAACCCACCAGCCACTCCTTGGAAGGGAGGTTGGGCAATCTACCTCCATAGCGATAGCCCTTCGGAAACCCAAGGAGGGGTCGCTATGAGTTGGGTCCGACTCAACTGCACATAACAACAACAACAACAACATTTAAGAACAATACTCCATGATCAAGTGGGATTTATTCCTGGAAAACCCATATGATGCAGTATTAGGAAAACTATTAATAATACTCATCATGTTGCTACCTCTAAAGAGAAAATCAGGTAGTCATGTTCATAGATACTGAAAGAGCATTTAATAAAATTAATAAACTAATTTTAATTTTTAAAAAATGTGAAATAGGAATTGTGGTAGTTAAGTTTGTGTGTCAACTTGGCTGGGTCTGGCTGAGTGGCTGGGCAGCTGGCTGTAGTATTCCCTGTGATGAGACTGGTAATCAACTCCATGGTGGAATCTACTGTGAACAGCTGAGCAGCTGCCTTAGGGATGTGGTCTGCTTTCCATATATAAGAAGCAGCTTGGGAAATGGGATCTAGCATATGGCACGCTTGAACCCTGCATGTAGCAGAGTCATTGTTCAGCAGCCTGCCATGCTCTGCCAATCATGAGACTTTCAGTGGACTTGAATCAATGGCCTGCTGTGTTGTTTGGTAACTTTGGGACTGTGCCTTTTTATTTGCTCATTTTGGGTTTGCCAGCCTCAGCAGCCAGCAGCTGTCTGAGAGATGAGAAGCCTCTAGCTTCAGTGGGCCAGGAGCAAGAGTCAGAGCTGAAGCCTAGAGTCAAGGGGCTTTCACCCAGCCCTTAGAGCCTTGCACTTTGAACTTGGACTTCTAGCCTCCCAAACTACAAGAGAATAAATTCCTGTTTGTTCAAGCCCACCCATTTGTGGCACTAGGTAACCAGAACAGGAATATATGAGTTAACTGCCATGATGAATTGATATATTATACCTGTTTTATCCCTGAAGTAGACTTAATAAGCAACCATGAGAGACAGTCCCCCCAAATCAGAAAAAGGTAAGTAGGCTCACTTCCACCACTATTATTTAGTATTATCCTAGAGATACCAGCCAATAGTTAGAAAAGAGTAAAAAATTAAAAGTATAAAGCAATTTTTAAAAATCACTATTTGAAGATATTACTTTATATCTGTAAAACCCAAGAAAATCAGCTGAAAATTCACTGCTAATAATAAAAGAGCTCAATATACTAGTGGGATACAAAATCAATAGTTTTCAAATATGAACAACAACCAGTTAGCATATATTGTTGTATATATAATAGATGAATAAAAACAGATTTAAGTAGCAACAAAAAATATAAAATATCTAGCAATAAACCCACTTTTTCACTTAATTCATGGTTAGTTTCTAAAGATTAGACTAGAGTGTTATGCAAAAATCAGCATTAGGTGAAAGTGGAGGATGACCATATCAGACCAAAAAATGGAGGATGACTACACCATTACATAACTGCCAAACCACTGAGAATCATGGCCCAGTCAAGTTGAACACAACCTTAACTATCACGCTCTTCTCTCACACCTCAGTGTTCATTACTGACAGATGTACTAAAATAGTTCAGTAGATAGATTTTTTTACTACTGTCACAAATGCAAATGTTGGATAATGAGATAATAAGTGAGGAGTAGATGTAAGCTTAACAAGGGTGCAATGCTATATGAAAACAAATGTAAAATATTATTAATAGACCTCACTGATCAAGTGAAGCAGAAATAAGTGTATCTTTTGATGTGGTAGTCAGGGTTCTCCAGAAAAACAGAACCAATCAGATTTATACAGAGATACAGATACACACATACACACAGAGAAGGATTTTAAGGAATTTGGCTTACATGATTGTGAAGACTGGTAATTCCAATGGTAGGAAGACTGGGCAATCTACTTTCATGAAGATTTACTGCCTCAGAAACCCAAAGGGGCTGCTATGAGTTGGACTCAACTCAATGGAAGTGCATTTTGGTTTTTTGGTAGGCAGACAGGCTGAAAACTCCTGGAGGATTTCTATGTTGGTGTTGAGGCAGAATCCTTCTCCTTGGGGAAACCTCAGGTTTTCCTCATAAGGCCTTCAACTGATTGGATAAGGCCTACCCACACTGTGGAAAGTAATCTGCTTTACTTAAAGTCAACTTGTTTAAATGTTAGTCATTAGTAGATATGCTCATAGTAAAATCCAGACTAGCTTTTGACCAATTGGACACCACAGCCCAAGCTAAGCTGACTCATAAAATTAACCATCACAGTTGGGAAGCTTTTGCTTCCAGTTATCCAGGTAATGTGCTCTAATCAACTGTGACGCTTTCTAACCTGTGATTGGACCTTCTTCAGTCATACCTTGTTCAGTTTACTCTCTGGGTATTGTTCAGCATGCATCAGAGGTCAAGCTGAGAAGGGGCTGTTGTTAGGTAGAGTCAGCTCTGACTCAGCGACCCCATGTATAACTGAACACAACGTTGCCCAATCTGTACCATCCTCCTCTTCATCGTTGCTATGTTTAAGCCTACTGTTGCGGGCACTGTGTCAATCCATGCTGTTGAGGGTCTTCCTTTTTTCCACTGACTGTATTTTCCAAACATGACATTTTTCTCCAGAGATTGGTCCCTCCTGATGACATGAAATACCACCATCCTCACTTCTAAGAAGCATTCTGGCTATACTTCTTCCAAGACTGATTTTTACATTCTTCTGGCAGTTTGTGATTTATTCAATGTTCTACATTAACACAATTCTCCTTCAATCTTCCTTTTCCATTGTCTAGCTTTTGCATGTATATGAGGTGATTGCAAAGATTAAGGCTTGGATCAGTCACACCTTAGTCATCAAAGTGACGTCTTTGCTTTTTAAGATTTTTCAAGAGGTCTTTTGCAGCAGATTTGCCCAATGCAATACATCATTTGATTTCTTGGCTGCTGCTTCTGTGGGCATTCATTGTGGATGCAAGTAAAATGAAATCCTTTACATCTTCAAATTCTTCACCAAGCTGAGGAAGTAGGCCTCTCCTTATTCAAGCCAAGAGGTAACTGAAAACCCCAAAACCAAGAGATGGGCTGGAGTTCTGTCAGGTCTACAGGTATCACCAGAGAATAATCAGGTTCAGTGGGCTAAGCAGAAACTCCATCACCTATACAGGGTATCAACAAGGAAGGTGACGTTGGCCTAGGGCCAGCAGTAAGAACAATTATGAGAAAGGGTGACCTCATCAGGATTGAAAGAACAGATTGGAAGCCAGGCCAGCTTAGTGGCCACAAATTCTGTAACTTCTCTATGCCTCAATGAGCTCTTTGTAAAATGGGGATAATAAGAGTGCCTCCCACATAGGGTTGTTGTGTAGTTTCATGAGGTCACGTATCAGTGTGATTAGTACCTGGCTCAGAAAGCATTATATGAGAGATTGCTCATATTATTTCAGGCGTGTCCATTTTAACCACAGATTTTGGAAGAGAGGTGGAAATGAGGAAGTGAAGTAATCTAACAGGTTATCAGTTGAAAACAATGTTAAAACAGAAAGGAATATAATATGAGTAGAATGTAACATTTGTCTGAATTTTTAAGAGTAAAAATTCTTCCAGCTGGCATTTGAGGCCACCTTCAGAAGCCCTAGAGCCATGTCCTCTACCTTCAGAATTTCTTCACCCCTCTCTTCATTTGGGTCACTGCTCAAATATCCCTTCTTAGATACATCTTTCCTGACCACCTACCTAAACTACCATCCCCTCCCATTTCACCATGATTCTCCATCTCCGTACCCACCTTCATTTTATTTCTTAGTACTTTCTGCTATCTGAAATTATAGTACATATGCAATTGTTTAATTTTTTTATTTTCTGTTTCCCTGCTAGAAAATAAGCTTCAGGGAGACAGAGGCATCACCTATCTTGTTCATTTAATAACCACATTACCTACAACAGTGCCTGGCACATTGTAGGAAATTAAGTATAATATTTGTTGAACGAATGAATGAATGGATGAGAGGATGAATGAATACATGAGTGCATAAATTGGAGATCTCTACAAACTCAATTTCCCTATTTCATTCCGGTTAATATGGTCCAATGGGAATGTGGTCAGGTAAAATTGGGCTGGAAATAACCTCTCAATGTAATCAAACACACCTGTTGCATATTATTCAAAATTAGTATAAACCGTATCATGTGTTGGTTTCCTTTAATATCCATTTATGCTTACAGTTGTTCAGCCATATCATGGCTTTAAACAGCTTTAAGGACAATGTGAGGATATTACTTTTATGCCATGGGCCACTGTTGTTGTTGTTTTTTTGCCGTCGAGTTGGACCTAACTCATAGTGACCCCTCTTTGGGTTTCTGAGGCAATATCACTACAGAAGTAAATTGCCCAACCTTCCTTCTGAGGTGTTCAAACCCACCAGCCTTCTAGTCACAGTATTATTAAAATAAATGCCCTGCAGTTGACCTTAATAGTATGGGATGGTGAGGGAGATGGAGGTGCTGTAGTGGAAGGAACATGGGCACCACAGGCAGGCCGACCTGGCTGTTAACCCGGCTGCAGCACTTGTTAGCAGTGTGCTCCAGTGCACAGCCTTCAGTGCTTCAGTCAGAGTGTGAAGCCCACTTCTGCCACTTACTGGCTGCGTAAGTTTGAGCAAGCCCTTCTGCACCTCTGGTTCCTTACATGTAAAATGGGGGAAATAACACAATCTATCTTACAGAGTTATCATGAGAATTCAACTAGATAGCATACACAAATTAGCACAAAACCTAGTCTTTAGTAAGGTGTTAAATACTCAATAAATATTGGCTATCATTATAATGAAAAGGAGTTCTGGTGGTGCAGTGCCTAAGGCATTTGACTGCTAACCAGAAGGTTGGCAGTTCAAACCCACCATCCACTCCACAGAAGGAAGACAGGGCAATCTGCTTCCTCAGAAATCTAATGGGTGTTGCTATGAGTCATAATCAACTCTAAGGCAATGGGTTTGGTTTTGGTTTTGGTTATTATAACTAAGGAGTCCTGGTGGCACAGTGGTTAAAGTGCTCAGCTGCTAACTGAAAGGTCGGAGGTTGGAATTCACCGGCCACTCCACTGTAGATGTGACAGTATACTTCTGTAAAGACTATAGCCTTGAAAACACTATAGGGCAATTCTACTTTGTCCTGTAAGGTTGCTATGAGTTGGAATCAACTCCATGGCACACAACAACAACAGCAATATTATTATAACTGTGGATAGCGGGGGGTTCAGCTGTAGAATTCTCACCCCTTGTGTGGAAGATCTGGGTTCCATTCACAGACAATGCACCTCGTGCACAACCACTACACATCTGTCAGTGGAGGTTTGCATGTTGCTATGATGCTAAACAGGTTTCAGTGGAGCTTCCAAACTAAGACAGACTAGGAAGAAAGGTCTGGTGACCTACTTTCAATCAAACCGTCAGTTAAAATCCTATAGATAATTATGGTACAATTCCATTGTGTATGAAATTGTGTTGACAGGAACTAACAACAACAGCATTATTATAACTAACTTTGGGCATAATCATTTGCAAGGCTGGAGTAAGATCACTAGTAAGTCTATAACTGTATATTTAATAAATGTTACTGCCACTCAACCCCACTACTATCCCTATGCTACTCCCAATAGGGAGAGAAGAATCAAGGAAATTCATTGCATAGAAATTTAATGTTAGAATTAGAAATTTTGACACTATGTAAACAATTAAAAAAAAAAAAAAACTTTACTGCCATCGAGTCGATTCTGACTCATGGCAACCCCCTTTGGGTTTCCAAGGCAATAAATCTTTACAGAAGTAGATTTCCTAGTCTTCCTTCCACGGAGTGGTTGGTGGGTTTGAACCGCCAACCTTCTGGTTAGCAGTCAAATGCCTTAGGCACTATGCCACCAGAGCTCCTACCATGTAAACAACAGTTATTTTAAAAACATAAAGGAAGAGTTATGAGACAAGATTTAAATTAAAAAAAAAAAAATCCACAGAAGACCTTGAGCCCACTTGTTGGAAACCCAGAGGAAAAAAATGTAATATCAGGCACTCAGAGCCAGCAAAGTCAAAGAATATGCCACAATGAAAAGAACACTTTCCAAAAACTGGAATTAGAGCCCAAGTATGTAGAATGGGAAAGCCCAATCTAGAAGCTGAGCAACATCTATCAATAAGCATTAAGTACCTACCATATAAATTGGGAATTGGGCCAAAAAATTATTTCAAAGAGCACTTTGCAAAGAACTCTTGGATCAATAAGAACTTCTTTATACCAGAAGGAGGAAGTGAGCATCATGTGGTCTGCTTACCCAAGTTTGAAAAAGAGAGAAGAAGCGATAATGGGATGGAGCTAACTAGTGGAAGCCATGGGCTATTTCATCAGCACAGAGGGCTAGGACAGATGTTTAGAAGCTGGCTAGGGCATGGAAGAGAAGCTTGGGGTAACCCTTAAGAGGAAGGGGTGATAAGATAGACTTGGAAAAAATAAAGTAGTGAAGAAAAGAGGCCAGAGCTTTTGCTCTTTCATTAGTTGTCATTGTGTTGGCTCTGATTCATGGCTGTGTCATGCATGACAACACACAATGTGGCTTAGACCTGTGCCACCTTTATGATCGTTGGTGTGTTTGAGTCCACTGCTGAGGCAATTGTGTTGAACCATCTCATTGCTTTTCCTCATTTTCACTGACCCTCTACTTTATCAACATGATGTCCCTTTTCTAGCAATTGGTCTTCCCTGATGACATGTCCAAAGTAAGGGAGTCAGAGTCTCACCACCCTCGCTTTCTAGGAGCCTTCTGGTTGTTTTTCTCCTATGACTGATCTGTTCATTCTTTTGGCAGTCCATGGTATAGTCAATATTCTTCACAACACCACAGTTTGAATGCATCAATTCTTCTGTCTTTGTTTTTCATTATCCAGTTTCACATGCATATGTGATAATTGAAGGTAAGATTGCCCCGTGTTCTCTTTCCTACTCTCTTACATTCCATCTACTCTTTTTGTATCTTTTTATTATTGAGTTCCCATTATGCCTTATCTTGTTCTTTTCCTCCCATGGACATCACTCCCTCCCTTAACTGACCATGTATCAATTCATATGGAACTAATCTATATCTTTTGCATTTTAAGAAATAATTATATATATGTGTATGTGTGTGTGTGTGTGTGTGTGTGTGTATATATATATATATATATATATATATATATATATACCTTAATAGGCTAATTGGTTAATTTTTTAGAAGAGTAGCTTAACCATTAAAAATTTACCTCTTCAAAAAATTCAAACATATTAAATTGCTTTGTACCTATATATGATCCAACACAGTGCTTGACATATAAATGTTCAAAAATTATTTGTGACATGAGAATGTTAATTCATTTTCTCTGTGGGAATGTAACCCCCAGTAATGCAACACAACCAATGCAACCACTGCCATGGAGTCGGATCTGACTCATAGTGACTCCTCCTTGGGTTTCCGAGGTGGTATCATTACGGAAGTAGATTGCCTACTACTACCAGCCTTCTGGTTAGCAGTCAAATGCCTTAGGCACTACACCACCACAGCTCCCACCCTCAGTAATAGAGTCATATAAAACCAAAACCAAAACCAACCAAACTCACTGCTGCCTAGTTGAATCTAACTCATAGAGACCCCTCCTTGGGTTTCAGAGGTGGTATCTCTATGAAAGTAGATTGCCCAATCTTCCTTTCGAGAAGTGGCTGGTGGGTTTGAACCACCAGCTTTCTGGTTAGCAGTCAAATGCCTTAGGCACTGTGCCACCAGAGCTCCCAATACAGTCATACAGATAAAATAATAATTTTCCAGCATAATAAAGTTTTCCAGTAACGTTTGCCTGCTGACAGCTTTTAAGCCTCACCCTTCCTCTTCTCCTTTTGTCCCATATCTGACAAGAAAGCCCAGGTGCTCTTTTGTTTGGCACCAGCAGGAAGTTCAAACCACATTTTGGAACCCCAGTCCAACCCCTAACCATCATAAAAAACCTAAGCCAGTCTCCTATACCTCCTCTCTCAAGCCATTTTCTGACTTGCTTAGGAGGCATCCTTTTCTTCCCAGAAAGTCTCATAATGTGAAAAATAAACCTTTTCATACATTTTAAACCTTTTATATCATGCTTGGTAAAGTGGAGGATCAGAGAAAAAGGGGAAGACCCTCAACGAGCTGGGTTGACACAGTGGCTGCAATGATGGACTTAAGCACAGCAAGGATTGTGTAAATGGCGCAGGATGGAAGAGTGTTTCATTCTGTTGTACATAGGATTGCTGTGAATAAGAATCAACTCGATGGCACCTAACAACAAAATACCCTCTTGGTGTGTGTGGGTGTGTATGTGGTATTGCTAAAGGGGCAAGGAGACAGCATCTTCTAACCTCCTCTAACCCTACAAGAGGAAGACAGAATCACCATCAGCAGCCCAAGGCCTGTTCTTATGAGGCCAGACATGCTGCCACCCTCCAATCCTCTTACTAACCTTGTCACTGACCATTCCTCTTGTGGCACCCACCACCTCTCTGCTGGGTTCAATAACCCACTGCAGTAGCCACACAGAACTCATAGATTATGGGGTTTATTAGGGAAGCAAACAGGCTACAATTCAAGTTTAGGAATACACTCAATCTCTCTTAGCAGGCTGTCTCTCTCAGTAGTACATCTCTCTCTCAGCAGTGCATGTCTCTCACATCTCTCTCTCAGTAGCATGTGTCTCTCAGTACTGCATCTCTCTCAGCTGGTAGTCATGGATACTCCTTCCGCCTTAGGAGGGCTCCTTTTGAGCCAGGCAGAATAGCCAAAACCAACCAATCCCAACATCAGAATTACACACACCTGAGAGAGAACAAACTTCCCAGAAGATTGCTTCCTGCTGCTCCAATAAAAATTCACTGGGTGGATAACTAACAATCAGCTACTCAGTTGCTCATGGCAAAGTGGGAGTTACAGAGACTATGGTTAGAAAAGCCATATCATGCCGGGTAATTTACTACGCCACAGGTTTCATCAGTCTTGTCATCTGAATCACATTTTGTGTGGGGGCTTATCCTGTTTCTGAAGAGTGGTTACAACACCCAATCTTGTACTAAAACAAGAAAATATATCTGAAGTAGAAATAAATTTGAATTTTTTTTTTTTCCCATCATGACTGGTAATGTGTTCTGCACCATATTTTATTACAAATTTTTCTAAAGGCTTCCACCCTTTTTAAATTCACCTTCTCTTTGTACTCCTATCCTGCTTTATAAGTTCATTTCTAAGTGTAATTTTGGCATCCTCAGGTATATTTTTCCTTCTATATTGGGGTACAATGGTCTATATATAGTAATAATTAATCAATTTCCTGACTTATAGAAGCATTTCACAATTTCCCTCTTAAGTACCCCTAAAGACAAAAGAGAATAAAGTGTGTGCATGTGCTGTGTACAAAAAAAAAAAAAAAAAAAAACCAAACTCACTGCCATCATGTGGGGTCCAACTCATAGTGAACCCTCCTTGGGTTTCTGAGGTGGTATCACTACAGAAGTAGATTGTCCAACCTTCTTTCCAAGGATGGCTGGTGGGTTTGATATAAAATAACCTATTAAGCTATTTCACCAACAGAAATTTTCCCACTTGTCTTGGTTAAAAGGCAGCATACTGTTGGTGTATTACATATACTATGTAGAAAAGAATCAGTATAGCAGGTCTGAATACATATCCTTACAAATGACTACTTACAAGGTTGGTCCTTGCTGTCATCTGGGAACTTAGACTTTGGAATGTTTCCCACACCTCTAACTCACTGTGCCTAAATTGTTAGTAGAAACAATATGGCTTTATGCTGAACACCTGTTTTCTTCTGGGAGTCTGGAATTTTGGAATGTACCAACCGAAAGATGCCTTCATGACTACCTCCTAACAAAAGGCCCAGATGCTGAGTCTCTAGTGAGCTTCCCTAGTTGGCAACATTTCACATATGTTGTCACAAGTCATTGTTGGAAGAATTAAGCACATCTCATGCGACTCCACTGGGAGAAAATTCTGGAAGTTTGCACCTGGTCTCCCTCAGACTTTGCTTCATGCACCTTTTCCTTTCACTAATTTTACTTTGTATCCTTTTGCTATAAGAAAATCTTAGCCATGAATATGGCTTTATGCCATCTTATGAGTCTTCCTAGTGAATCATTAAACCTATGGATATCTTGGGGACCTCCAATACAACTACCATTTCATAAAAATAGAACAAATTAAAGAAAGCTAGCACATTCTAACACATTACTGTGAAAGCAGCCTCCCTTCTCTGCCATTGTGTTATAATACTTATAAACACAGGTTCAGGAATGGATATGGGTCATGAGTGAACAACATGAGGAATATAATCAATGCCACTGAGTTGTGGTGTTGGCGAAGAGTGCCGAAAGTGCCATGGACTGCCAGAAGAACTAACAATTCTGTCCTGGAAGAAGTGCAGCCAGAATGCTCCTTGGAGGCAAGAATGGCCAGACTTCATCTCACCTACTTTGGTCCATTCCCTGGAGAAGGATGTCATGCTTAGTAAGGTGGAGGGTCGAAAAAAGAGGGGAAGGCTCTCAACGAGATGGATTGACATGGTGGTGGCAACAATTGGCTCAAGTATAGTAAGGATGGTGAGGCTGGCACAGAACTGGGCAGTGTTTTGTTCTGTTGTACATAAGGTCGCTATGAGCTGGAGACAACTTAAAGGTACATAACAACAACAACAACTGAACTATACATGTGAAGACTGTTGAAACATCAAATGTTTTGTTGTGTATGTATTTACCACTATATATATATATATATATATATATATATATATATATATATATGGAGAGAGAGAGACACATTTACATAAATATAATGGCTAAAACACAACCACTGCCATGGGGTTGGACCAGACTCATAGCGACCCCTCTTTGGGTTTCCGAGGCTGTAACACTACGGAAGTAGATTGCCCAATCTTCCTTCCAAAATATAATGGTTACAACAATTTTCTCTTTTTTTTTTTTTACAGCTTAAGAAATATCACAGTATCTGCTTAGGTGACATGCCAGAATTATACCTAAGAGGTAGTGTGGCACAATGTTTTTAGCCTCCTGAAACTCAGATGATGCAAACTGAACAAATACATCTTTGTTGAATGTCAAGTTGCTCATGTCACATGAATACACGAAGGAGCTTCTATGGGGCTCTTTTATTATCTCAGAGAATATTCATTAAGTGACTTTCCATGAAAAAGGTGACTCACATTATTATTCTTTATTTTACCAACAATGCTGTAATTTTGAATGCAGGGAAGTAGAGTCTTAAATGATTCGTAGTCCCTACAGTCTACTGTCTTTATCCAACTCTCAAATTTCATTTTAGTTGTGATCAAATCAAGTGCAGTTAAACATATTTATTTTTGCCTTTGTGTTAAATAAGAGTGTTCAGTCTTGAAAAGAATTATCCACTGTGAAAAGTAACTTTGTGAGTCACTTTTTATCAGGGTGAACAATAAAATCACCCACCCCTTAAGCTTTCACCTTTGCCACAAAGTCTTACATTTTCTCCACAAAGAAGAGTTTAATTGTTTTCCTGAAAGCTTTAATGAATGTTTTCTCCCAACTAAAGTAACATGCAAGGAGTTCTGGTGGTACAGTGGTTAAAACGTTTGACTACTAACCAAAAGGCCACTCCGTGGGAGAGAGATGAGGCCAGTCTGCTTCCAGACAGATTTATAGCCTTGGTAACCACCCTATAGGTAACTATGAGTCAGAATTGACTCAGTGGCAGTGGGTTTGATTTTGGTTTTGGAAGTAAGATACAGAAATGTAGTAGTACAAGCTATGGTATGTCTCCAAAAAGTCTAGTATTCAAACCACCATTTTTACTGGTGAAGAAATTGAGACTATGGATGCCTGCTGAGATCAAGACTTAGACCTTTTGAGATAAGGTGGTCTAAAGAATTGTGGCATGGACTTCTATTCAACATTGCACTGGAAGTCCTAGCCAGGGCCATAAGGCAAGAAAGGGAAATCAAAGGCATCCATATTGGTAAGGAAGAAGTCAAACTATCCCTA